>NW_026853251.1:0-16342 GCF_026571515.1 Ruditapes philippinarum
TTTTTCCGTTTTTTTTTTAGAAGGGAAAAATGAAAAATTAAAACCCCCCCATAAAACACAAAAAAAAGTTGGGCGTGACGCACATCCAAAAAAAATTAAAAAGCTTGGGGGTCAGCTCTATCACTGCAAGAAAACTGCAAACAAATTAGAACTTATCCATCTATATAGCTATAATGTAACTTTGACCAATTTTGTCAGTTGATTTTAAGTTGTCAAATATGTTGTCAGAAAATTTTGTCAGTTTACATAAATTTCACAAATTATGTCAGCCTAAAAGTTAATTTTACAAAACTATTAAACTTGTATGAAATTCATATTTTCTGGGATTTAATGCTTAAAGAACATAATATCCTATGAACTCAACAAAGTGATTTAATTCTTTAAAGGAAGCTTTGCTGTAAAAACAAATAAGGCTGCAGTCAAAAAAATAACTGCAACCCTCTTTTTTAAAGAAAAATCATACATAAATATATGAGAATTTCTTCCTTATATGAAATCCTTACAAACAAAAAACAAACGAAAATCAAAACAACACAACAGAACTGTGAATTATTGTTTGTGTAGACAGCCTCTACAAACATTACCATTACTGATGTAATAGCAACTCTGTGGCCTCTTTTTAGCTTCAAGCTGTGATCGGCACTCGTCTAATTGTGAGTTATAATAATAAATAAAAATAAAAACGTGTTAGAGAAAACACAAGAAACACTTAAAAATAAAAAAATAAAAAATTAGTGAAAATGGCAAGATGCAACACAAATGCTAAATTTTTATATTAATATTATTGATAAATATTGGAAAATGGATAAATTCGATTGTCGACAGAAAAACTGCAGTAACTTATATGAAATAAAGAATGTACAACAGTTTTGCGGTCAACCTTCCAATTATCCTTATATATAAAGTTTTAAGTGTAAAATAAATTCTTTTTTTATTAGCAAATATAATTGTAATTATTTAAACAAACTTAACTCTAATTCAAAATATTAAAGGAACTCCTTCGAGGTCTGAAACCCCATAATTATAAAATTTGAATTTCCCATAATTAAATCAACTCAGGGGCACCTAAAATAGAAAGCTATGCAATAGCTAATTACGAAATATACAGAGAAATAAATTGAAAATGATTGATTGAAAAGCATTGCAACACTTTCAATTTTGGGTAATTTTTCACAATTAAAATTATTATTCTAGAAAAACTGAGTGAGCGAAAAATCTAGAATTTTGCACACATGCTGTTGGTCTAGACCTACATCAAATGAAACTTTAATCTTGAAAAATTATTTCCAATCCCATCATGTCAAAAAACCTTGATCAAGTCCCTTTAAGACAAAGACAAAGGAAAATTTGTCTTAAAGTATATAAATGCATCAGTGACAAGTAACCACGTTCCCTGACCCTGGAGGAGTGCTGAAAATTGTAGAAGGGGGATTTATTCATGTTTCCTGTTTGCACATTCGAGCGTTATGTCGAGATTATATAACCAAACCAAAAGTCACTGGTCTGGTGAAATGGCTTACATATAAACATGTGAATACCCCAAAACGGTAAGATTACACCCAAGAGTTTTCCTGGTCATTAAAAGTCACTGACCTCACTTTTCTATGGGCATAGGGCGCCAATTTGGTTACAAATGACTGGTGCAGCACCATTACCAAGAAAAGGGCGTTAACTTGTAAATGCAATTTTGGCAATTGTTTAGGGCCCATTGCTCAACTATGGATTTAACTCATTACAGGATTGGAGCAGTACCTTTAGACGCTTGCAGAAATCATGATCACAAAGTAGAAAAATATTTTTTTTTTCGCTGATTTTTACATTTTTCATTCATTATCATACATAAATCGGTGTGAAAAGATAAATTAGACCTTTCAAAGTTCATTCCGTTGGGTAAAAAGGCAAGATTTTATCATTCAAGCGCCTTGTCCGGTATATACCGTAATACGGTATTTAGTGTGGTGCTCCAATCCAGTTTTTAGTCTCACTCCTCATCTATACTCAATGCTAATGATAGTAAAACAAAAGCCTGGATAATGTACAACTTCAAAGAGGGCCATAATTCTGTCAAAATCCAAATAAGAGTTATCAACCTAAGATTGTGACCTCCTATTATGTCCTTGAATAAGTGGCTGAAGTTTCAACCCATTTCCATAAGTAGTTTTGCAGATACCAACTTGTATGCAAACACTTTACCAAAATGTGATGTTGACAGGCCTGGGTGAGTATAATACAAATTTGTAGCTCTCCCTATTCTTTGAAAAATCAATTAAAAATAAGAATAAATGACCCTACATACCAAGTGCAAAATTGTAACTTAGAATTACTATTCTAAAAAAATAACCTTGTTGAATGCTATGATAATTATAATAAAATATATTTTTCAATTTTCTATTAACGATTAAGGCATTTTAGTAAAACTAGGTATTGATTGGTTAGCTCAGTGCCATGAGGGAGGTGTCAGTGCAGGGCAACAAAGATTCGAGGAGAAAACGGTAAACAAGAAACGTGTAACATTAACATGATAACGTAACATACCACAATCAGTATTGAGAAAGTCAGAAATGGCCGGGGAACTGTAAGATCCAAAACGTGTAAGATCTGGCGGTGCCAAGTTACCTACAGCTAAACAGTAACAAAATTATATTTGATAACATATATTGCTAAGACAGTGGTGCAAAGCTGTTGCACAGAATTAAATGAAAGAAAACAAATGGCATCCTAACTACTTGCTTGCTTATGTAATGCCGTGAACTACAGCAGAAGATACACTAAGGCAGACGATACACTAAGGCAGACGGTGTACTAATGCTGACACTAAGGCACAGCAAGTGCATAAATTTAGATGGTGCAGTGAGACAAACGGTGCACATAGGCTGACAGTGTACTAAGGCAGACTTGCACTAAGGTCACTAGTACACTAAGGCAGATGGTGCACATAGGCTGACCAAAGCAGACTGTGCATTAATACAGATGGTTCACTAAGGTTTGACAGTGCACTAAGGTAGACAAGACACAAAGGCTATCTTGCACTTAGGCCTACAGTGCACTAAGGCTGTTGGTGCATTTAGGCAGTTGGTACACTATGGCAATGTATTAGTGCACTAAGGTTGAAAATGCACTTAGGCTTACAGTCCACTGAAAGTAGTTGGTGCATTTAGGCTTACAGTACACTCAGGCAGACAGTGCACTCAGGCAGACAGTGCACTCAGGCAGACAGTACACTCAGGCAGACAGTGCACTCAGGCAGACAGTACACTCAGGCAGACAGTACACTCAGGCAGACAGTGCACTCAGGCTTATGGTGCACTAAGGTAGTTGGTGCATTCAGGCAGTTGGTACACTAAGGCAGATGTGCACTCAGACTAATAGTGCACCAAGGCAGATGTGTCACAGAGAAAGACTGGTACATTGAGGCAGATGGTGAATTGAGGGAGATGACAACATAAATTAAAAACAGCCTAGCCATAATAATGTCACATTCTTTTTTCTGTTTAGCAATCAATAAATACAACATTCATTCTATTCTTTATTATTTAAGAAATAATTTTCTAGAAGTTAATTTGTTCACTTAATCTAATGTTTTGAAGCAGATTCTAAATTTTAATTAAAAATCATTCTCAACAGATCCAGTAAACAAAATAGCTAAAACAGCCTTTTATTGCTCACCCAAATGAAAACTCTCACTATAATCCCATGCTTAACAAGAGATGTTTGTAAAACACGCATGCCCCCCTCATAACAATGTCAGATGTTGCTTGCACTGTGCTTGGAAACCATTTTGGTATTCAAGGTCTGAGTGACATTGACCTTTTAACACAAAAGTTGTCCTCTACTATTAAAGACCTGTGAAATTTGAGCACCAAGGACCAATTTGTTACAAAGTTTTTGGTCAAAAACAATTATGACAGTCAAGGTCAATGTGACCTTGACTTTTGACCCTGCAAACTGTGAAGTTTGTGGGCCCAGGGGTTGTCAAATTATTGGTCTGAAACTGTTTTTACAAACAAGGTGAATGTAACCTTGAGCCCTAACCCCTTGATCCCAAAATAAATTCGGATCATCTACTAGCCAAGACCAATGCACACGAAAAGTTTGATGGCAAAGGGCAAATGGGTTGTAAAGTCATTGATTGGAAATCATTTTGATATAAAAGGTTAATGTGACCTTGACCTTTGACCTAGTGACTCCAAAAACAAAAGGCTACATATACATCTCATCACAAATCTCCAAACCAAGTTAAAAGTTCCTAAGCCCAGCGTTCTTAAGTTGTTGATCGGAAACAGTTTGTACAAAACAATCTACCCCCACTTCTTCGAGGGGGGCATAATTAAGTACAAACTTCTAAACTTTTTCTTATTCCTTAATTCAAACACATGAAAAAAGTACTCCTACAAAACATAAATGTTTTGAAACAAATAAGATTCAAATTTCATATTTGACCTTGATGATCAAGGACAATTAAAGGTCAATGTCACATCTGAATTCATCATCATGTCGATTTGTCATATGTGTTCTCTTATCCAAGAATGAATCACTTCCATTTATAAATAATAAAGTTATTAAAATTCAAGCAACTTAAATAATTTGACCTTGTCAAGGTTTTGTCATTATAAATGTCATAAGTGTTTTGTCCAAGTATAAAACAAATCTGTAAATAAATTTACAAAGTTATGAGAATTTAAAAGAATTTCAATTATACAACTTCAGTTTGAGGTCAAATAAAGGTCAAGGTCATATTTGAATTATTCAACAGGTTTTGTCATTATTTAGTGTTCTTTAGTCTAAGTATAAATCAAATCCATAAATAGATAACAAAAATATCACTAACTTTAGCAAAATTCACAGTGTTAAAGACTGTTGTACACAAATATGATGACATTAAATCATACGTCAATTAAATAACAAGTTAAAGCCAAGTACAGCAAAAAATTACAATTATTTGACCTTCAAGGTCAAGGTCACTGATGAGTAAAGGTCTTAACCAATTTGGTCCGCTTAAAATTTTTCTCCAAAGGATTGTTGTGTCCAAATAACTATGAAGACAATTAATTCACAAATAACAAAAATATAGCCAATTATAGCAAAAAAATAATCAAAGTTGACAAACATTTGACCTTGAAGGTCAAGTTTTGTTTTATTGATTGCTAAACAGAAGTGTAAAAATGATTATTATTACAGAAATAAAATGAACTAAAGTATTAGAGTAAAATTGTTTATGTAATGTTTCAAGAACAGACAATGTAACTATATATGGCTGCATTGCAGTTAAAGGAGCGTCACTGAGGTCAAAATGAAAGTCTATAAAAAACACAACATCTAAAATGATCAAGTGGGACACTTAAAATAGAAATATAAGCAACAGATTATAAGAATTATATGATCAGAATTAGTTCTAAAATCGGTGTTTTGATTCTTAGCCAGAGTTGATTTAATTAAAAGTGTTGAAACGCGATTCATTTTTAAATTTTGCGCAATAAAAATGATTACTGATATTTTGTACAAAAGTTATTGGTGTAGACCTACATCAAAAGGAAACACAATTTATAATTTTCAACAAGATATTTCTGTTCTAATTATTTTCAAAAGAATAAACCTCAGTGGAGTCCCTTTAACACAGGAGTGTTTCAATAAATAGGATAATATATAATTATATATGTTTGAAGATATTACAGAATATAATCTTCTACTATTTAATACAAATGAGCCATGCCATGATAAAACCAACATAATGCTTTTGCAACCTGAGCATGGATCTAGACCAGCCTGCGCATCCGCGCAGTCTGATCAGGATCCATGCTGTTCGCTTACAATCGCTATAACAAGTAGAGAAACAGATAGTGAACAGCATGGATCCTGTTCAGTCTGCGGGGTTGCACAGGCTGGTCTGGATCCATGCTGGTGGCAAATGCATTATGTTGGTTTTGTCTGCGCTGCTCAAATAACTAACTAAACAATTGTGCAAAGATAGTAAAAGTTTAATCCAAGATTGTTGAACCCTATTTGGTTATAATTATAAGTTTTAGTGCTTATTAAATTACTTGCCAATGAAAACTGACTTTTTTGGGAAAAACTCCTATATAAGCAATTTTAATGATTAAAAGAACACGATTACAATGGAAAAGAAAAGTAATATCCAGTGGAGGACAAATGCAATATACCACAAATCATTATTATTCATGGGAACTAATTTTCATGGTTTTCGTGGACAGGTCAATCCACAATTCAGACCCAACAAAATTTTCATTTTGTCTTCTGTAAGATTATTTTGCATCACATCTTTTACATTTAACCTATTTGGGATAAAATTATAACGCAGTCCACACATTTAAGAACCCATAAATTGTTCTTTGTGACAAATCCACGAATAAAAAATTTTCATGACTACGCACAAATTTAGTGAATTTACAAGATGTATATTACTTAGACAAATTTTGGCAAACCAAACCCTAATTGGCCCCAAGTACAAGGAGTATATACTAGTTTCACTCAAACAAGACCTTTTCTCTGTGCCTACACAATATGGCCAAAATTCACTCACAGTTATACATGAAGTACTGGCCTTCCGGCAGGTTAAGGTTAAGTATGTGCAAAGAGCATAAAATTTTAACCCAAGATTTAATTAAACCCTATTTGGTAACGATTTTTGGATGCATATTTAAATACATGACAAATTCTATAAATATATATTATTTTCTTTTCTTATCTTCTTCCCAGTCCCTCTGCTGATTCTTTAAATAATTTTGTGATAAGATGGAAAAGAAGTCATTTTGTTCTCAACTTCGTTTATTTTCCTTCATAAAAAAAAGAATATTTTATAAATTATAATTTTCTTTAGTGAAAAAAAAAAGAGCATCCCATAATTTTGTGTAAATTTTAATAAAGTGCTTTTATAAAAAAAATGATTCTTAGACATTTTTCTTGACACTGTTTAGGGTTTTGAAGAAATAATTCAGTTTTTTTTGAAAACAAAAAATGACCTTAGCTTGACTCTCTTTTTTTTTTTAGTTTTTATTTAAATGAAAAGTAGCCATTGTTAAGACATAAAATACTACATATCTAATCATTACCTTAATGCAAAACTGGTTAACTCCAATTCAATTATATTTAAAGGGATGTTCCCCCTTATGCACCAAAAAGGAACTATAAACAAAAGATTTACCCAAAATTAAAAAAAATTCCCCAGTTACAGTTTAGACTGAAATTTAACAAACAGTACAAAAAAATAAAAAATTTAAAAGCCCTTAAATTTTGATTAAATTTTGCATCAAATTGGGGCATTAAAAAATGAAATTTAAATTTTTTTTCCCCTTTAATTGGGGGCATTCAAAATTTTTGCCAACAATCAAACCCCCATACAAAAGCATTTTAAAAAAGGGAAAAAAAAGTTTTACAAAATTGTTTTTGCTAAAAAAAAATTTTAAAACAGAATTTTCTCCATTTCAGTGGATATATATTTACAAAAAGACAGGAAAAATCCCTCAAATGGTTTTTAAAAGGTTTCAAAAGCCGCCCTGGTTTAAAACCTTTTAAAAACCCTTTTTGGATATATCTTTTTAACCTTGAATATGTAAAAAAAAAACACCCAAGCTATGTATGTCCAAGTATCAATTTAATTTTGTAAGTGCTTAATAATGAATATTATAACCTCATTTGCATACGCCCCCTTTATTATTTTAATATGACGTTCATCCGTCTTACTTAACGCAACAGACCGAGGAGCGGGGCTGTCCTAATTCTTAAAATTTGGACGGAATGGCGTCAATATTAAATCTTAAAGTTTGGGTTTTTTCGCCTGTTTAATTTGATTAACAAAAATTGAATAACAAAAGAGCTTTTATTTTTTGCTGTATACTGGGAAAATAATAATAAAATTCGGCTAGGTTTGAAATATTTAACCACACTGAACAAAATAAGGGATTAATTTGAAAGTAAATTAAGTAAAAATTTTCAGCAACAAAAAGGGGGATGAAAAGGATTTAAAGATTCGGTATAAATACAAATAAAACATGACCCCTTTTGGGCAAAATGCAAGTGGTTTACGGACGATTGGTCCGACCTCAGATGCGGTTATATTGTCCCTGCAGCTCAGAGCACGCTTCGGGCCAATATACCGTTTTTCCTTCAGTCTGACCAATCAGTTCCGCTAAACTTGCACCAATATTGCCCTCAAGGCCATGTTGTTTTTTTGTTAAAAAATAACCTATTTAATTAGTGGTAACAAAAGTCTGTTCCCTTCACCCAATTATTTTGTAACTTCATAAAAATTTAACAAAAAAATCTTTAGGTAATGCTTACTTTAATATGAAAATCCTAAAAATTGATATAGAAAAAAAAAGAACTGGTTCAGACAGGAGACTGGTGATGGAGTCTGACATTTTTTGTTCTAATTTTTAACCCCAACTGAGGGCTGTGACACATTCTAGGGAACCATGTGACTAATACAGACTGAAATCAGTCGGGGCAACATCCCAATAGCCGTCTTGAGTCAAAGGTCCGCAATGTTCGCTACTCCCCAAACAGTACAAAATTTTTGAAAATTTTCCCAAAAATGATGAATGGTTTGTGCCAATTTAAAAAATAGACCCCTATTTCAATTTTAAAGGGGAAAAAATTTTAAAATAAATTTTTGGTAAAAGTCAACAAGCCCTTAAACATAAGATGTTTTTTAAAAAATATTATACAAGCAAAGTATGGGAATTAAGAGACACAAATCATTATTAAAATGATGAGTTTCATTCTCTTAAATAATGATATTTTTTGATGATAATAAAATAAGTATACTGAAAGAGTAATAATAAATAAAACAACATATTACATAACAATATTCATGTAGCTAAATATAAATAATTTAACTGATAGATTATTTATATTTTAATGGTGTTAAAGAAAAGAAGGGGTCAATAAATGATTTTATTCATATAATTTGAGGAAAAAAGGTGATTGAAATTATTTTATCATCTTATTCATGTATTTTTTTTTATGTGGGTAAACAGGCCATATAAAATCAACTTAATTAAAGGCCCATCATGCCTCAGAAATGCTACCGATATTATTTCCCCAAAACTGTCAGTTTTTAAAGTTCTACTCATTTGCCATATACAAGGACTATCTTTTGCAACTTCAGCTCTGTTGATAAATGATATAATTATAGTGCATTAGTATTTTGAAAGGAATTCAAACACGAGAATAGGTTCTGGAAGGACTACTTTTATTGTGGCAGCAGCCGATATTTACTATATAAAGCCTGGATGGACTAAAAATTATCAGCTGTCTTTAAGTCTCACGTAACCTAAGATCAATTGTCATCATTGCTCGTATTCATTCATTCGGATAACTGTGTAGCGTGACCTGCATATGATGACTTGAACCATCGGTGCTAAAAGGTTTCCTTATCTCCTTTCAGAGCGAGAGATTACATCTAATGACTGCCACCCTAATAACAAAACCAAATTATAGTATGTATTTCTTGCTCTTCTATGTTATGGTCTCAAATTTTCTATTGTTGCAGGGATCTCTTTCCAGAATTAATGATTACATTTAAATAGACATCAAATTCTTGTTAACAATATTAAATTTAATTCTGAATGCTCAATATTACCCCTCACGTCCATAATAGAATCTTAATATAGATAGATATATCTTTTTCAGTAAAGATTGATACAAAAACGTCTGGTGTAAACTGTTTTATGATAGAAGATTATTAATTTAAACAAGAATCTATCTACATGTTTGTGCAAAGTGAAAGAAAAAATACTGGCATTAAAATACTGACCTTTGAATGCCTCTTGGATTGAAGTATTAGAAGAAGACTAGAGAATGAGTGGTGGCTGTTTTGATTTGGGAGATGTTGTAAATAAAGTTTCTCCGCATTGCTGAAATAAGAACAGTAACATATTTAACATATATAACTTAATGTGTGTAATTAAAACCTTAAAGTACAAGTGTTCAAGATATGCTTATTGATAAAATACAGGTAAGTATATAATGTATAGTGTATATATAAGTGAAATATATTTATTTCTATTTCACTCACAGCATATCTAATCTAAATGTGAAAACTACCTATTATACATGTACATAAAATAGCATGAGCTGCGCTTATTTTAGATGCTGGCAAAAAGAAATTATTCATGTATGTCTATAGGCTAAAATACCAAATTATTCATTTGATATAAGAAAATTCACATCAGGCATGTATTTACATGTATATACACATGTGGATTTGATAACTGGTGAATATGATGTGATATGTACTGACACAAAAAAAAAATTGAACCATCACAGCGGTTAGGTCAGCCACCTTTATCTTAATTAACCTTAACTGTTAATTAAGTAAAAAAGAAAATAAAGGAAGAAAATAAAGGAAGAAAATAACACTGACAAAGTTCTGAAAACATTCAGAATTACATGTACGTCTACTTTACAATACCTCTACAATACCAACCAATCATACAAGTTTAGAAATATTTTACAGCCACTTTAATAACATCTTTTTGTTATGCTATTGTTAGAACCACTAAATAACAAAATCAAATAATAGCACTGTTACTTGTCACTAATAACTACAAGTTTTCTGCCACTAATTTAGAAATAATAACAAGTTATCTGTCACTTACTGAAAAATAATAACATGTTATCGGTCACTGATTCAGAAATAATAATAAGTTATCATCTGTCACTTATTGCGAAATAATAGCATGTTATCTGCCACTAATTTAGAAATAATAACAAGTTAACTGCCACTTACTGAAAAACAATAACATGTTATTGGCCACTAATTAAGAAATAATAACAAGTTAACTGCCACTTACTGAAAAATAATAACATGTTATTGGTCACTAATTTAGAAATTATAACAAGTTATCTGTTCTTTATTGAGAAATAATAACAAGTTATCTGTCACTAATTGAGAAATAATAACACGCTGTTATGTTAATATAATATTACAACCACTAAATAACAAAGTCAAATAATAGCATTGTTACTTGTCACTAATTGAGAAATAATAACAAGTTTTCTGTCACTTATTGAGAAATAATAACATGCTATCTGTCATTAATGATATGTTTGTAAAACATGTATGCCCCCTATCTGCAGCCAATTAGTCATGTGATCAGGTTATCATGACTGACTTTTGACCTAGTGACCAAAAAATCAATAAGGGTTTAATCTACTGCATGGTCATGGCTAGTCACTTAAGGTAATTGTGACCGCAAAGGTTGTCTGCAGCAATTTTATGACAAAGTTATTACAAATCTTACCACATAATGTATGCATAAATTTTATGAATCATGTAGGCTTCATTAATGACAGCCAAGTTGTTATATTACATAAGACGTTGAAATGTGTATACCAAAAGCATTTTTGGCTTGATAAAAAATATCAACCAAGGCAACTAAGTTGTTATGTTATTGGTCAGAAACCATCTTTACTTACAAGGTCAATATGATATTGACCTTTGACCATAAATCAATAGGGGTTTTCTGCTAGCCAAGACAATGCACCTGTGAAGTTTGAAGGTAAAGGGCCCATGAGTTGTTGGGATATTGATCAGAAATTTTTTTTTACCTATAAGGTCAATGTGATCTTGACCTCTGAATCCTTAACCCCAAACATCCATTGAGGTCATATTCTGTCCAAAAGCAATGCATCTGTCAATGTGACCTTGATCTTTGACCTCCAAAATCAATAGGGGTCATCTACTTGTCATGAACAATCATCTTACCCCTAGGCCTAAGACTTTAGTGTTCTTTAGTTATTGATTGGAAACCGTTTTTACCTACATGGTCAATGTGACCTTGACCTTTGACCTCCAAAATAAATAGGGGTCATCTACTGGCCTTGAACAATCATCTTAGCAAGTTTGAAGTTCCTATAGGCCTAAGTGTTCTATAATTATTGATCGGAAACCGTTTTTACCTACAAGGTCGATGCGACCTTGACCTTTGACCCCTTAACCCCAAAATCAATAGGGGTCATCTACTGGTCATGATCAATCATCATACAAAGTTTGAAGTTCCTAAGGCTAAGTGTTCTCCATTTATAACTCGGAAACCATTTGGTCTACGGACCGACAGACAGACAAATGCAAAGCAATAACCCCCACTTCTTTGGAGGGGGGCATAATAACATGTTACCTAAGTCAATATGTGACAAATAATAACATTCTATTACCTGTTTCCAAGTACTGACAAATTATAACATGTTACATGTCAGAAAGTGACAAATTATAACATTCTGTAATCTGTAACTTAGTGAGAAATAATATTTAACATTCCTTGACAACACTGCACTTCAGGAAAATCATCACTGTACATGTATACAACAAATTAAACAAGGAAAGTCAATAAAACAATGATGCCTTTCTTAGTAATTCTTACATTAAACTGATTATTTAGACAACTGTTATAACAATTAATTTATTGTTATAACTCAGAGTATACATGTTTAAGTTACATAAGATGTAACCTCAAAATAATAAAAGGTATAAAGTTACATTGGAATAAAAATATATATGGAAATTTCCAAGTTTTTTGCGACTCCATAAAAATGAAAATACTGCACATGCGAGCGACATCATTTGTGTCATACAAAGTGTTAAGACCCAATAAATGTTAGCATAATACACTATAGGTGCGCCAATGGAGAAGTGAATCTTCTTCACTGATAATAATTACAATTTTGGGTATGTGATAAATAGAATGTTATATTTGTGTAGGTTCATTATTGAATTTATAGAACTCGTTCAATAAATTTAGTATTAAATTGAACCTACACTTGTTAAATATCCTCTATATATTGTACAAGGTTACTTATATGTTGTTATGTCAGGAGTATGAATATAAAATTAATACACATAAATTTGTGATGCAAAGACTGGAGCAATAAATACATAGTATGAGATACAATAAAATCAATCAAGATGTGTGAATTTTATAGTATTCTCTTAAGAAAACTTACATAATATATTGTATCTATCACAAAAACTATAGAACAGGAGTGAATACACAGACTAGAGTGATAATTTTGCAACATAAAGACTTTATACGTTTTACAAACAAAGCTTAAAAAGCCTGCTCATTTAAGCTGAGGCGCGTCAATGAAAAACCCCAAACTTATTTTCTTACTGAAAATGGTACTTACTTGGGGTATGTGATAAATAGAATATCATATTCAAGTAGATTCATTATCAACTTTATTCAACTACATGTAGTTCAATAAATTCAGTATTGAATTAACACTCAATCAATATACTCTACATAATAAATACTTGTATATTATGATAATACATGTACAAACAAAAACTGATTTTCAGTATCTAAAGTCAATGCTGCACAACAGAATGCTAATGTTGAGCATGCAAAACATAGCAAAAAAAGTCATTAAAATTGCATTGATAAAGAAATATTTTGTAAGTAATTTGTACAGTTTTTAATCAATAAAACTAGAGGCAAAACTCATTCTATTATAGGCATAGAAAATACAAAGTAAAAAAGCATTTTTTGGACAAAATAAATATTTTTTTTACAGCAAATCAAGACCTAAACGGGATATACAAAAGTGTAGCATGAGTAGAAAGCTAGAGTCATGTGCAAATTTTATTAAGTTTCAACATTTTTTATTTAGTTCCAGTATAGTAAAGAAACATATAGATACATTGCATATATGAAATAATACGCAAAAGCCGTACACAATTGATAGTCTGTGAAAGAGCTGGTAAACCTCGAATCACATGATGGAGTAATTGCCCTTCATTAAAAATAATTTACATTTGTTTGAAGTAGGAGATCTTGACCTTTAGCGTGGTAATGAAAGGACAGTGTCAACTCTCCCTGGACCCTAAAAATGATTACTTAAACTACATAATAATGAGAAATTAAATAATTAGAAGAAACAATCCTATTTCTTAAGATTTCAATAGTTCATAAAAAAGTTATCCTTATAAATGTTTTTTAAACTTTCTGTTTTTCCCTTTTCAAGTCTATATATATATGTACTAATTTAATAGCAATTACAAAATGAACTTTAACTGCTAAATTGGATATATATGTATAAGTTCACCTACTTAGGCTTTGCCTCTATTAAAGAGCCGGGCAAGCCTGCGCATCCATGCAGTCTGACCAGGCTCTATACTGTTGGCTGACTAACTCCCCCGGGTTTAAACATTTTTTTTTTTAAAATGTAATCAAAACAGTGACTTTTATAAGGATTGCATGCATTTGCATGACTTTGATCATGTGTGCCTTATTTGTGACCTAAGGTTACCAAAACTCTATCTTGTCAAAACTATAAAATGAGACACAAATTCAGAAAATACTGTGCCATAGACATGAAAACTCGTACATGAATTTGACATACATAACAATGAGATAAATATTCTAAGTTTAAGTAATATCAAGTCATAACCTGAAACAACGTTTTTTCTCGGATCTGACTTACTAAGAAGGTCACTAAGTCTTAGAGACCTTATTTTTGACACAAAAGAGACCTCTATTTGAAATAATTTAAAATTTGTTACTTTGATTTGATCTTGTGACCCAGATTTAAACTAAAGATCACTCGGGACACTCAGAATCATTGACCTATGCCAAAAGCTCACTTTAGCTTAAAAAACAAGAGTGCCCTGAAATGGCAGCTTTTAATAATCGTACAATATAAGCTAGTATCTAAAACTGAATATGCAAAATCTAGGGTTAGAATAAATATGAAAACAAAAATGAATGCCCCCGCTATGTTTAATTTGGGCATATAAAATGAGTTTCAACATGAAAATTTTATAAAATTTGTACATTAACATATTCAAACCATATGTATCAAAGATTTAGATATAACTGCTCAAAACTGGTTGTTTAGTGTGACTTGTATAATAACGTGTGGCATATTTCTAACATAATGATCAAGGTAGCAAAAAAAAAAGAGAATATAATTATATCCTCTCTATCTGAAGGGAAAACTGCTGTAAATATCATACATATAATATATATACAGCAGAATTATATTTATTAATGCATAACCTTCTGAGTTTCTGTAATGGATTTGCCCTGCTTTGAATTTGGAATGGTCCATTTAACAGTTAAGGGATTTTAAATAGGTGAGCTACCAACAGCATAGAGCAGGGATGTACCCACTGACCCGGTTGTATACTGTTAGCAAAGGCTTATAATGACACCTTTAAGTCTCAGCAGGATACAGTGACATTTATAATGCTCATTTATTTTTTGATTGAGTTGTCAGCTAAAACAAAATATAGTTGAGTTGATAGCTATATATTCTAAGAAAAGATTGACTATTATAATGGTCCTTGACAACCAATTATTGATAATGGAAAATGTTTAGGATAAAATATAGAAACTTTTTTTTTTTTATCAATTGAACGTTCTGATGAATATTTATAGAATATTCTGCGAGTCACATAGATTACTGATTATACACATAAACTAGACAATAAAACTGAATGCCGTTATGGCAAAATCTAAAGCTATTTTGACCATTTACCTTTGAATAAGCCAGATATATACTTGGATGTGCATAATGTCACTTTATTAAAAGGTTAATTAAATCAATTCAATGATTTATCAAATCTCAAATTTACAACAAATGTCAAGAAATTGATAAAATTAGGTAAAAATATACTAAACACACGCTCGTGCATATACTAAACAAATACATGTATACATATATGTAAATATATATGTACATTACAACAAAAAAACATGTATGCCTTTCCGCAAATAATCATGGCGGGGGCATTTTCAGGTTAAAACATAGAAACAAGGGTGCTGGACAGACGTCCTATAACTGTGTGATCGAGTTTTCTAACATATGTGAAATACAAACTTAATTTTTCTGGAAAGTCCCATTGACCCATCGAGTACACGTCAGTCAATGAGTACCGGAATGGTAACGATTGCACCTTCCTGTAGTTCCGGTTGCCGCCTGAAAATTTTGTTTCACCACTATTTTACTCCAAAAAAAAATTCCATACCATTTTACTTAAGCTGTACTATCATATTACTTATAAGATCTCATTAGCTTAAAAACTTTTAAGATTTAATTACCTATTTACTCATAAAATTTCCTTACCGTTTCACTTACAAAGTTCCCTTACAGTGACATTATGCCCATCATGACCCATTGGCAAGTGGTCGGTGAACAGGTAAAAATTAAAATACGAGTAACTTGACATTTAGTCTTAATTGTGTTCAATTTTAGATTTTACTATGAAAAAATAATCAGTAATCCAGATGACTGATGGAAATGTCTATAAATATCCTTTAAAATGTATCCGAAATGTGAAATTCTTATAAAGAGTGGGGGTAGTCTTTTTATAATTTAGACTATG
>NW_026853252.1:0-46965 GCF_026571515.1 Ruditapes philippinarum
CCCACTATAACAATAAGTAATTAAACATCAGCTCCCCCTTTTTAAAAGGTTATAAATGAAGTATATGCTCGCCCATATGGTCTCTTTCCGGTGGCGAGGGTAAACAAACCCAAACACACACACGTAAGAACTATCATTTGAGTACTTCCGTGTAGTTTAACCACACACGTGCACGGTGTTGAGACTGTTGTGGCCGTAAGGGTCGGTTTCTTGATAAAAATCTGACCCCTCTGGCAGGGTCTAAATACTTGCGGGGCCTATATACACAAGTTGGTTTTATAAGCATATATTATATGTCCCACACAGTTCATTGTGCATTTCCGTTTTTGTACACTGTATCCGATACACCATTAATCACAGAATTAAATGACAATATCTATATACAGATATATGAAAGGCAGTAACTGTTGCTAGGGTGTAAGACTTATGTATAACAATAACAGTTAAGACAAACTTAAATATTGCACCGTATATTGGTAAAAGCCCGAGCCGGAGGAATATTGTTTTCGTATGCTCTGTGTTTTCTTACTGAGAATTAAATAAAGTTAATGCAATCTATATGACTTACCTGTAAATGTAGAAATAAACAGATGATTATTATGTCCTGTCAAGCAAGATTCACAAATAAATGTTTCGCATTGTATACAAAAGTCATCACGTTCATGTCCTTTTGCTTTAGAATTCAGTTCACAACACAATTCCGTCTCTGCATTCATTACATCTGAAATAAATGTTGTGATATTGATGAAATTGTCATTTTATTAGGTACAAATCTTAATAGATAACTTGAGAAATATCAGCAAATACAAAATATAACTTTCATTAAAGACAATAATTGTCCGACTGCCCTTTTCACACAGAAGGAGCAGCACAACAGTTCTAGCATTAAATGCTTAATATAGTTACATAGGCACATATAGGTTGAACAAAACCTGTGTAACATATTGCATGACCTTAAAGTAAGATAACAGAAACGCTTCTCATTTCAAATAAAACTAGAACTATCGCTGTACGCGATTAATACCCCTACCGATGTCCTTGACAGAAATTAAAATAACTTTCATAGCAACAAGAAACATATTAAAAAAATGTTTTTTTTATGAAAAAAGTCAACAAAAATGATGGTTTTAAGTGACACACAAAGGAGCATTGGTGATCCTGAACACATTTCTTAAATTTAAATTAATGGTCAAGTTTCAAGCCAATATAGTATTACCTTTTTTTGGTTTCAAAATATTACTGTAACAATTAATTTACATATCTTACAAGAGTCATTGCCAAACAAGGGGATGTATAATGTTTAATCGAATTAATAAATATATGAAAAATTGTTGTAAAAAACAAATTTATTAATTTTACCTTTATGGTCAAAAGTCATAATTTGATCACATGTCGGTTTGGTCAAAAAATGATTGACACACAGAATCACATTCATACATATTAACAAAGATATGACAATTCAAATCAAGTTCAATAATTTGATATTGGCAGATAGAGTGTCTCAAAACTCAATGTCAGTTCAATTTTCTGCAAAATTTAAAGCAATAATTTCACCTCAGGGTCAAAGTTATTTTTAAGTCAAGGTCAAATTCAGTTTCATTTTTCATTAAGTTCTTGTCCTTAAAGGTGTTGTGTGTAAATATGAAGACAATCTTTTCATTGAAAACAAAGTTATAGACAGTTACAGCAAAAATTCAGCAAATCTCAATAATTCGACAAAACGAATACGTGTTTCTGTCGTAGATAACAATCTTGAATAATTATATTATAATAAGATTATAGTAAAAAGTGCTTATTTTTTAATTACTGTAAATACTCACGCATTCGTTTGTGTAATTGTTTAATGCTTTACAGTAATGTGTTTGTGATTATTTGCTAGTGTTTCTGTTTTGTACATAATGTACAAGTTAGGGTTTTAAATGTTATGGGTCGCTGTGTCAAAGAGTCATGTAATATAAACAACTGACAACGATTCAAACTAATCAGTTACAACACCTTTTCGTGAAACTTAGCTTTAGTTCAAAGACGTTAAAGTTCGTCAACTACACTGTTGTAATGAAGAATTAATGTATAAGTTTATCAAAACGAACATTTGTAAATATGTAACATCTATACATTTAGTAGATAAATATAGAGTTAAAAAAGTTATCGCATTTACTTTGACATGTTAGATTAAATTATTTTTATCTTACCTGTCACGTTTGAAATAACTAAATGCGTGCAATGATGTTTTAAGCATGATGCACATATGAATGTCTTGCATTGCATGCAAAAGTCGACAGTTTCTGTTCCTCCTGTAGTTTTGTTCTGTCTACAACACATCCGTGCCCTGGTATTACGAGGACCTTAAATTTCAAATAAATGTGTGGTTAAAATGTAACTTAGGTAATATATCTTACCATCCTCCCCCCTCAAAACAAAAAGAAAAGAAAAGAAGATACAACAACAACGACAACAACATCTTCATAAACAAATAAGAAACACCCCCGCCCCCTAAAAAAATAAATAAAATAAAAAAAAAAATAAAAAAAATGCTATTTAGCAAGCTTAAATAAAGATGTCTACTCGGTTTGCTTTTGGACCCCCCCCCACAGGGTCAATATCAAAGGGTTTTCGGAGGATAACATTTGTCTTATAGTTTACTATATATTTTTTATATAGAATGCTTTGTACACAGTTGATACTTCATGAATTATAGGTTGAGTTCCAATTTTGTTCCAGACCACTTATTTTTTCAAATTGTCAAGGTTGCTGGTGGGGGTATTAATCACGTTAAGTGATAGCTCTAGTTAAATTAGTAATAATTTGTCATCATAACCTTCGTCAGTATGTCAACGACATCGTTCTTATTTAAACTTCATCCTTTGTTTTCTCAATATTCAACTGACTCTCTTACAGATATCTTTCAAAACATTTTAGGACATTCTTTTATGTAAATCAGATCACAGTTTCGATATTTTATTGACAATGTTTTAAAGACTCTAACCTTCCAAGTCGGGTAGATATGTCCTAAACTATTTGTTTAAAAATTCCATTTAGTCAGCATAATCTACTGATTTACTTGATTTGCACCCGTTTGTTTACTGACCGAATCCGTCTGTTGCACATTCATGGGTGTTGATGCGTTATTTAACGGTTGTTGCCAATACTGGATAACCTATAGGCATATTTGCATCCGGACTGTATCATGTCCCATTTATAGATTATGGTATTTGAGCCATTTTGCCGTTATTGTTAAAGTTATAATCCCTATTTACTTGTGATCTGCTATCGTTACGAACCGTTGACCACTGCACTCCAGGCAAAGAAGCTGGAATTTCTATTACATGTATCTTTAAAGTATATATTTATAAACTTTTAAGGCTAAATGGAGTTCTAAGAAACAAATTCGTAGGAAACAATGTTGCTGATGATTAATCTATAGACATGTACGATGTATGGTACCGACTTGATTGCTGTCACCGATTAATTCATTAACAATGAAGAACTAGGGTCGTTCACTCACCATCGTTTTTTGCTTATCAGTATAATGAAGATACGTTTGACTTGAAACCGGACAATTAAACATACGATTCTTTTTCTGATGCAGTAAAAGATAGACTCGTCCCATTTTAATGGGGGAGCACTACGAATTAACAGGAAACGAAGAAATTATTTAACACGCAAAATGACATTTAGATAGAATGTGTACATATTAGCCTTTTTTATAAACTTTGCCTCTTTTGTTTAATGATCACAATTATACTGTTTTGTGCCGTCTGCTACTCGTAACTGTGTTAACCTCTAAACTAAAAGTAAAACTTCCTGATTTCAAAATGGCGCTGTCGATTAAACAAAATGGCGCGTTCCATGCACATTATGAATGCTTTGGATATCTGGGTGAATTTTAATATCGTCACGCCTCAGTGAGTTTCATTAAACATAGTTCTTCTTATCATGAGAAGAAGGAAGAATAAAGTTCACAATGCAACACGGTATTTAAGCTCAATACCGCTTGGTTTGCGTTTAGCCCATACTTGACCCGCAGACATGCATATCTCATGTATTAAAACACATTTTTTTTACTTTACAGTTCAAAGTAATTCCCCATTAAATTTGGCTATACAGCGCATAATGAACAATTGCGAATGACGAATAGATAGTATTATTTATTCTGCGTTCATGGTGAATCATGTTAATTTAGATTAAACATTGTTATTTTTATGCTTTTGATTTTTTTTTATTATTTAAAATAATGAGCAAAAATAAAGAAATTGATAAAGTTGAACTCGTGATGTTCAAAACATGAATTAATGAATTGAAATCGTGAATTTGCGAAGTTAGAATAGTGAATTCCGTATGTTGAGAACGTGAATTCACGAGATAAAATTGAGAATTCACGAAGATGAAATCGGGAATTTATGAATTTGAAATGTTCCCACCGGTCTTCCATAAATGTTCCTTACCGTTTCGAGTATACAAACATTATTTGTTGTATATTTGTAATTCGCGGATGAAAGAAATGCTGAAATTATTGAAGAATCCACACAGTATTTAAAGGAACTCCACTGAGGTTTATAAGCCTAAAACCATAAAATTTTAATTTCTCACATAAATCAACTGGTGCACCTAAAACGGAAATATATACAAAAGATAATTAAGAAATATACCCAGAAATACACTGATATTCGTATGTTAGTGTTATTCTCAGTCCGATCTGAGTAAAAAGCGTTTAAACACTTTTCAATTTTAGTTCATTTTTGACAATTAAAACAATTATTCTGGAAGAACAAAGCGAGGTAATGATCTGCAATCTTGCACATAAATTGTTGGTAAAGACCTAAAGCAGATGATGTAATAATCTCAAAAAATATTTCCAGTCCCGTCATGTCAAAAAACCTCAGTGGAGTCCCTTTAAATCTTATGTTTATATAATATTTTAAAAAATAAGATAATACTTGAATGTGGAAAGATATATTTATCTATTTATTTATTTATTTATTATTTCAGCAAACCTAAATATTGGTATATCTTTGCAAATTCATTGCCTATATATGAAATGAGAACCTGGTAATGTTCCCAGACTCCAGCTGTCAAATCGATTGCCGGCCAATCGGTGATTAGAATTATATGCACACCTCTAAACGGTGTTATCTTAGACATTTCTCTTAAACATAGAGGGTCTATAACTACGGTGTTGCATTAGGGCCAGCGCAGTCTCGCGCTGTCGTCCTTATGGCGAAATCGCGAAACGAGATATATTGACGCGAAAACACGATGCGATAAAGCAAAAACACGATTAGAGATAGCAAAAAATATTGCGTTATGATGGCGCCTGAAGACGAGACACGATAGTGTGATACATGTTTTTATGTATACCATGGTGATATTTATGCATAAAGAAGGCGAAAGTGCGATATTAAAATATCGTGTTTTCGCCTTCGCGGTCAGTATGACCAAAAAGCCAAAACACGATACGAGATCGCGAAAACACGACGCGAAAGATATCACGTTTTTGCACTGTTAATATCGTGTTTTCGCGTTTTAGCCCTACAGACTGCGAAGGGGAAAACACGAAAACACGATTGGAGATCGAGGGCAAAAACGCAACCCACAATATCAATAGACAAAGTGCGAAAACGCGATATATTTTGCATCGTGTTTTTGCGATCTTGTATCGTGTTTTCGCGTCAATGCATCGTGTTTTTGCGATTAAAAGCGACAGCGTGAAACCAGCGTGATGGCCCTAACGGAATTCCGTATATAACTGACGGTACCGAACCGTTTCTGAACTAAATTATTATCCGAATGATCATACAAGTTTACAATTAAAATGTTAAAAAGGTTGTTATATGATAACAGCAATTTATATTCTTATGTTTCCACATGTAAAGTGTTTTATTACAAAAGAAGTTTATTTCGTTTCTAGGCTCAAAGAAAGTATTTACCCTCGTATATCGGTGTTTACGTCTCAAAGTCATAGTAAACTGAACGTAGCTGTCATTTCTCTATGTGCAATAAAATATAAATGTTATAGCGTAAATCGAAATTATTGTTTAATGCGTTTCGTAAATTTAAAATGTTGGAATAACGAAAAATACATCTACAGATATCAGTAAAAGGACACCTCTTTAACTTGTATAACATA
Source organism: Ruditapes philippinarum (assembly GCF_026571515.1). Lineage (NCBI taxonomy): Eukaryota > Metazoa > Mollusca > Bivalvia > Venerida > Veneridae > Ruditapes > Ruditapes philippinarum. The sequence goes on from NW_026853252.1 coordinate 6,128, forward strand.
TAATTGAGCAAAAGCTAGGAGAAATGATGGTTTTCATTCGATATTCATTGGTATTTTACGTAGTTCTGGGTTTTCCAGATTGTAACATACTAGTACAAGTACTTAACAACTATAAAACTATTCGTTTGGCCATAAGATTATTATTTTGAAATATGCTAAATTCATTATTATTATCATGATTGTTCAGGGCAGTGTACAGTGTCATGGTATTTTGGAATTCGTGGAATTTTTGTGTGCCAGAAATGCAGCTGTCGCCACTTTACAGCAAATGTAGATGGAACTGAGTATGATAGCAAAGAGTTACTCAGAGTAAGATATTTTCGTCCGTACTGACAACCAGTGTTTGATTTTTTGTCTCTTTTATATAATATAAGAATTAATGCTGAGGCAAAATTGTGTCATAGAACAAATCAGAACATAATTCATTTTGGATTTGTACATGCAATATAGATACACAAATTAGAAAGATGTCACGTTTCTATTAAACAAAAACATAGGATTTAATATATATAATTGAATTTTATGTGAAGCTGGAGAATGAATGATGTATTAAGAGAATATTATTATCACTTATAAAATCATATAATTTGCTTTGCAGAATATAGCATATTTGATACAACAAATCAATTGAACATTTAGTATAAATTTTTAACAAATATAAAAATTCAGCTATAAGTACTAACAAAAGTGTTCCTGATTTTAATCGATTATTCTCAAATATTTAGCTAGATTCGTAATTATAATTTTATTAGTTACTGTAATATCAGATCAATAAATTTACACATTGATGGTCTTTCGTAATAATATCGTTTCACAAATTGCATGGGCATTTCCAAACTAAATTGTATTCGTCTTCCAAATCTCTAGTATTACAAATCAACAATATCTTTCATTCTTTTGGATTCTATTTTGCCCATATCAACCCGTTTATACTCTTAGTGTATATGCAGACATTATTGTGATGTAAAATTTAATAGCCTTATGTAATATGTTAAGATAGTTTTCGTATGAATTTAATTTTTTACATTTTGTATAAAGTTCTAAAACAGAATTATTCTCTATGATGAATTATGAGTGTATAATTATCAATAACCTTTTGTTTAAATATTTTTGGAAATAATTTAATATCTTCAAAATTATTTTCAAAAAGTATTCGGATACACCATATATAATAAGGATTTCTTTAATATTTGACATCAAGTTCTTTTTACCTTATAATAATCGGATAAACGAACTGAATTCATATATTTTCCTAAAATTGTATTGTTAGTATTTATCAATTTCCACCAAAACATTCTAACGTATCTATTTACATACGATGGGTGACGGCCAAGTTCACCGTATATACTTACATTGCTTGTATTGGCCCTAACATTTAAAATTATTTTACAAAATTATAAGTGATTACGCTCAATATCTTTTGATTTGCTATAACCCAATAATTCTGATGCATATGATATGATTGAGTCTACAGAAGAATCAAATAATTGACATAGTAATTGGGGTTTTAAATCCATGTCTTTACAATGAATCTATATTGTGTGTCATACGTCATGAAATGACGTCAATTAATTCCAGCGCATTTGAAAATGCTAGAACATCCTATGTTATATTCAAGAATCAAATATATTAAATATTATGTGAAAACTCGAACACGCGTAAAGGTTTTATATACAATGTATTGTAACGTGTACCGAGCGGATGTACAACGAATATATAATAAATTTTTCTTTGGGCTACCTGCCGTTTGATCAGATACAAATGATTATGAAATTATCATATATCATAAACAATCAGCTTGAATTAATACTCCAAAATACACTATTAAATTATCAAAAGTCACAATACAGTAAATATGTTTACAATATAACACTATGAAATAATTCAAAAGCTATAGATATCACGCTGCAACCCGATAATTTCCTATAGTCCAGCAACTACCTCCCTATCTATGAAGCGAGGCTTCTATCTAGATAGAAAGATAACCTGCTGGTAGGGATCTATAACAAAGTTCCAACTATACAAATCTAATTCGTTTTAAATCTACCTCTGGATTTTTAATACCTATATGTTACCAATTCCCTGATAGCGAGGCTTTCAGAAAATATGGAGATCTATAAGTACCCAGAGTCAAATACAATTTAACAACTAAACTATAACGACACTATATCCATGAAGCTAGGCTTCAATTGGATAAACAAGGGTATTTAGTTTTGGCCAATTCTTCTTTTCTACCTATGAAGCTAGGATTCAGTTAGGTAGACGAAATTATCCTCTATGTATGAAGCGAGGCTTCAATTACATAGAGTAATCTTGTCCCGGTGAATTCCTCTGCAGACTGAGTAATTTTGCTTTAATCGCCGTATTTATACCTGCTGAGATGATCGCTCAAGCATGACTTTATTTTCATTGGCTGATTAGAATAATCATAATCACTGAGACGATTATAATATTATATGATACCAAACGTTTATTGAAAATACGTATACCAAACGTATATTGTAAAGTACCGTAAACTAAAATACATTGTCGTAATATAAACAATTTATATAATTGCCGAGTAACACTAATATCATTTGTCGAATGAGTAAATGATAATCTTTAATCAAAACAAAGCTAAGTAAAATGTCGAAACGTTACAGTATTTGACCTTATTGAATTCAGTTTTTCCTTCCTAAATATATTATTGTATTTAAGTGAAGTTTGTACAGTTAAATCACTTAATGTTGGCGATTGTAATTCCGCCGTATAATTTACGCCTTTAATCTTCATTTTAATTGATATGAGATTGCCAGCAGTTTTGTGACATCGTCAACAATAAAATTCGGTAGAAATAACTAAGATTAAACAACCGAGGGTGAGAACCGATACACTGTTTTCTTTTTAATCAAATTTCATGCTAATTTTTACGGTGACATAAAGGTGACATATAATTCTTTTTACTACGTGCGTAAGCGATAAGTACATGTTTTGTCCACACGATACGTTTTACGCGCAATACTAATAACTTGCTTTGTCAAGAAAAGGTTTCATGTGCCCAACTAATAATTAAAGTATTTAAAGTATTTCATATGTTCCTTTATGCAATCGCATATTTCACATACGTATACGTTATAATATTAATTTATTTGAACATAATATCAGTGTTATGCTACAAGCGACCGGGAATATTTTAATTTACAATGTTTCTGAAGCTAACCACCTTAGTATTAGTGATGTAACACTGTAAAGTATTCTATTGGTAACTTGCCTAGCTGAACAATGTTTCATAGCAATAAAAGTATCAGTCTACGTTTTAGTATATTTCTTGATTAAAGGTACTCATTCGTTGCAGTCAATTTGTGATACGTTATTGAAATAATAAAAACAGAAACACTAGTCGAAATTTGTTAAAATTTCAGTTAAGTATAATTAATGGAAAGCATAACACTTTGAGATTTAATCTTTTTACTTAGCATGGTATCATTCACAACCAAGCCGAAAGTAGCCTACTAGCCAAAACGAAATGTGTCCATTTGCATATTTGTACATTTTATTTTTTTATGACAAATAGTACTAACGATGCCAATGAACATTTAAAAAACACACTTTACTCTCAATTAGAATGTCAACACTTTTTATCAACACCATGTTAGTCCTTATTAATTAATTGACATCGATAAAAGGCGCTTAACATAAAACAAAGATACCGTTATGTTACGCGTGTGAAATGAAAAATGCGAAATGTTTTCATTACACAGAAAAGAGAAGTCGTGTGATACATGTATATTCGTCATAGATTAATCATTTCATTTCAACCGTGTACAAAAACTGACTATACATTACCCATTTGTCCTTAAGTACGCTTAAAGATGCTTTTGTAAGGTCTTTATATTAGCTATAGAAAGTTAAACATAAGTTAGCTATAGGATTTTAACATGTTTTTCATTCACACACATGCCAAAGAAGATGGTAATTGCTGGTGGAAAAGTTTTCAAACGTAAAGAAAAAGACACCGTCAGGGCGATCTACGTAACATCTGGATAAACCGTATTCAATAGATGATTGATATATTTAAGTGTTTTTGAGTAAATTGTTTAACTGAAAATCCCTGTTTTTAATTATGATTGTTCAAACTTATCTACATAATAAATAAGTGCTAATGACCCCTTCATTTCCTGATGTAATATTAGAATGCAAACACGAACAATCTTTGAAAATAAATGGATGTAACATTAATGGCGAATAAAAATCAATGTTAAGACAAAATGAAAAGAACGTTAAGTCGGTATAGTTTGTTCTAAATTTATACATCCGGTGGCAATTCATAAAAAGGTAAATGATTGAAAATGTCTGAATATTAAAATAAATATGTTGACCATTGAAGGAAATATCGCGATACGGGGGTTCTGTACATCGATCATATAACATGGCGCTGCATACCGCCATATTGTTGCATCTTTAATTTGTCCCTCTAGTGTCAGGCTTATATATGATATATGACAATTTGAGTCATGTTCGTTTCTGTTTATTATATTAATACAATCATATTGTTTTTATGTTGATGAAGTTAAAAATGTTTAAAAGTGAGCAGATTTGGTTTTTAGCTTTATTATTTAAAATTCTCAAATTATGATGATCAAGTTATTATGCATGTGAATATACAGCATTAATGTATAATATAACAGCCACATGCTGTATACGTGTCAATTATTTGTTCCTGTTTGCATTTGATACTGTCCATACCCATTTATACGAAAATACAGCTTCGTAAACACCCTGTAAAACTCAAAATGCAATTCCGTATATCAACTGTTTAAATTGAAATAATTGAATTGAAATAATGCTTTATATACCATATGTATAACTAAAAAAACAATTTCGTGTATTGCTTGTATATGCCGTTAATGCTCTGTATAATTATGTAGAAAATACGGTTCCGTATAATTTTCATCCGTATACGTAGAAAATACAAACCTGTATATCTCAAAAATACGGCTCCGTATATATTCCGTATATATGCTGTGTATCTATAGCATACTAGAGAAAACGACCTTGATAAATTCCATATAAGTGATTTAAATCTCCGTATAATGTATATGTATGAAAAAATATACGTAAGTACATGTATATGAAGCCATTACGGAATTGCGTATATGCATGGTCCATATACGGACTTCCCGTATATCCGGTGACTCAATACGGACTCCTATACCTGATCCGTATATTTGAGAAATACGTCCCGTACACGCCCGTATATGTTATAAATAATTGACCGTATATTCTTGTATACAAGTGTTTTAGCAGTGTGATCCAAGTAATTTTGTGATTTAAAATAACTAAACTAATACATGAATTTTTGACTAAAATGTAAAAAAAAAACCAAATACCACGTAATTGTTGGTGACTCGTACAACCAGTGTGTTCGTGTTTTTCAATACACTGCGAGCAGATGAATAGTTTGCAAGTTTGACACACGCCTTTCAAATGTAAATAATCATGCTTGTAAAAATCTTTACAACACAGTCTATGGTCTTTTGCCTCTGCAATAAAAATATTATTTCACTTTTCTCCTTATTTTACAGAGAATACAGTGTGTAAATAAACTGCCAATAATGATAATATTTTGTGATAAAAAAATCAGTATTAGAAAATCTCAAGTTTGTATTAATTAATTATGTATCCTGTAAAAAGAAACAGAAAACCTTTTATAATCTCCTCTGATTATGATTTGACCAGGGATCTAGGTTCCAAATGGCAGATAAGTGCCTTCTTACATAGTAAAATATATCAGTTTCAAACTTTAACATATGCATCAAATATTATTTATAAGTAGAAATGTAGCCAGTTCTTTTGGTTATGAATATCACATTTTTATAAGAAAAGCAAACACCTTAGCTATCAGCTGGTTTCTTATACCTTTTACAAATGCATTTTGAAAATATTTGAAGAATCTTGTTATAACAATCTTAAATATCCGTTTTGCTGGAACAAATTTGAAGGTATCCATCATTAAGTCGTTTTAATTATAAATATACTTAAACTAAAATTTAATCATCTAAAGAAAATCACTGAATTCATCTACATGTTATAACAGTCACTTTTTTCTTTCTTTAACTTGATACTGGCACACTATCAAAATACGATATAATTTATGTAACCAAAGTGAATTTTAGGATACAAAAATAATACAAAAACTTTGTTTAAAAATGAGGTTGGAATTCTAAAGCAATTAAGTATTTAATAAAGATAAATATTTTTATTTGTTGAAACGACATAAAGCCTGTATAAAAATGCTTACTTGTGTCATCCGTATTCCATAAAAGTACACATTCTTTATTTGTGTGCTCCTTGTCTAAACATTTCAAGCATAAGTAAAATCCATGTAATAAGCAATATGCACGTGATGCATGAGAAGCTCCCGTTTTATTACAGTTTTCACAGCAAATTTCGTCTTCATATGAATCTTAAAAGGAATATGTTTCGAGTTTTTCCTGAATTTCAACTCATAACAGTGAATCAATTATTAGATGAAAAATTAATTGTAATAACATTATTCGAAAGAGAATATTCCAGTTGTTTTTATAAGCAGTTTGGATATTTTACGTTTAAATCTCGTTTCAACATTAAAAAATACTTTTTATACATGTATGTGAACAAAATTAGACATAGAAAGTATTTGTAAGGTATACTAGCAATTCTTGTATGTTTCTTCTTAAATACTGTCAGCTTTCCTTCTGGAAAACAAACAAACAGTTCAAATATTAATGTAACAGAGAATATGACGAGTCAAAACGGACGTTTTTTGTAATAAAGTACATCATAACAAAGTAAGACAGTAAGAAAGGTTTGTTCAGAAATATTCAGGTTTTATTTTCTACGTTAAAAGATGACTATGCGAGCAATATCCCGCAATGCCATCTTTTGACACAAGTATTGTAACCACAATATCACAATTGTGACAAAGTCAAAGCAGTGTAATAAATTTGCTAGATTTGAATGAAAAGAATATTTGATACGAGTCATTTGCGTCTACAATACAAAATTTGGCAGCCTACGCTATCCCATAACATAAAGTACAATTCTCACTGCTTTCAAAATTTTATCAATCCAATCTGATATGCATTCCAGCTGTCAATTAGTCGATATAAATATCAGATCCATAGACAATCGTACCCATCCACCCCCCCCCCCCAAAAAAAAAAAAAGAAAAAAAAAAATAAGGAAAAAAGTAATGTTTATCACTGTGATTAATCTTTTAGTTTTATAACGCTGAAATTTATATTTAGCCTTTAAACGATGGTGTCCTTTAATTAAAAAAATCAAATTACTAGAACCATTGGTATCACAAATTATTTTATGATAGATAGACAATTTAGACCGGCATACATCACATGATGAATACACAATAACTAATTAAATAGTAATCTCTTTAAAATAAGGTTTATTTGTTTTTAATCCGGACAGATTATTTCATTTTCAAAATTATAAGCAATGTGAAAGTGTTTCGTATCGTGTCGTATAACATTGTCATTAACAAATGTTGTATTTAAACAAGAGTTAATTTGGTTTTTTGCTTTCAAGTTAACATTTTCTTAACATTTTTTAGGCATTTAAATATTGGTGTCCATTGTTCAACCAGTTAGGTTTCTCTGATACCCCTTATGTTTTAAAGCAAAGGGTAAAACAAACAGCCAGATAAATTGTTTATTTTTAAAACTGTCAACCCAATTTGTTGTACATAAATATACAGTTTACATACACGAAAAGGATTTAGGTATTCGAAAATGTTACAAAATTTATAACAGTTACAAAAGTCTTAGGCTAATAATATGAAAATGTTGTTGAATGCGTATAACCAGCATTTTGTTTTTTCTTTATGAATATAGTCAATGGATACTCAACATGTCATCGGGTATGCGAGTTCTTAAGGAGTTTCAACTCTTGACACTTTAAGTAGAAGTGTTGTATACTTTGCATTTTTGTACTTCAACGCGATGTAATGCTTCGTAATGTTTAAAGTACCAACAACTTAACAATTCAATTAGTGCTTAAGGTCAGCTTAGTAAAACACTTGATCAGCAACTCACAAGTTTATTTCAGACTATTATAATAAATGTTTATTTATGAACGCAATACATGATTCACAAGTCATAGATGTTCTTACATTTTGGTAAGCAGGTGCACAGACTTTAACTACTAGTATTATATTTCCTGACCATATCTGATGAAATTATTTCTTTCACCCTATTGTAGAGGCAATTAAATTTTCACAGAATTTATAATCATATTGATTCGACAATTTGTTACTTTGTTGAATGGTATACAGATGCGCAAGGTGGTTCCGGTACCATGATTGATACATTGTACTATAAATTGTTTGAAAGGAGAAATGGATAACTCTCTGTAATAATTAATAAGATAACTTGATTCTGTTTTGTGAAGAGGAAGACGAATACTCAACGCTATCTTTGATTATATGATAATTATTATTTTGCCCCGTAAAACCTCTTGGTTTTTATTTTCTTTATATGTCCCATAAGCTAAAGGAGTAATCACAGAGAAATATAAAAATGTAATTGAATGAGATATTTTGCGAAATAACTAATGAGTGCCTTATACCCAGATTTCTCTTTTTCTTTGATGGGCAAGGAAGAAGATGGTTCGCTTTTTGCTGATAATTCACTTTTCGCAAGTCACTATGTCTCAGTCGCGGGATTACACTGTTATGGAGGAACATCGCGTCTTATGATACCGTGGTTATACATTCATTGGATGGTCATTTTACCCATTTATCTGCACAGTTATGACTCAAGTTAAAATGTTCTGGGGCCCCCAACCAAATACCCAAAACGCGTTGATCCCCATATATATTCGACGTATACAGTAATGCATGAGCTAGTTTTAGAAGGTGTGCATAAAGTCAGTCAGTCCAGAAAGCATGTCCGTTGTAACTTAAAAAAACTTATCCCAAAGCAATTATTTTCCTGGCAAAGTTTTTTCATGTTTGTGTATGCTACTCCTGCTGCAAACTAATAACCTCAATTTAGTAATCTTTACATATCTACTACAAAAATAAATGGGAACAAAAATCATGAAGGCCAAGTCTTTATTCACTTAAACACTACCCAAATTTATTGGAACTTTATATTATAAATAAAATCAACAAAAGAGAACTTATCAGAAAGGTTACTTAAGTGTTTTAAAAACTTTTGACGTTCGCGAAATTTGGTATAAAATGTTTCTGTAAGGAATATGAGTGTAAAAAACACCACAGGAGGGAGGAAGCCGTTGACAATATCAAGCCCTAGAGAATAACTGGAAAGGCACATATTAACTAAAACAGGACCACATACAGAAGGTGAGAAGGTTGGAGAGACCTAAGCTGGACAGGAGGAATCAATTCATAATCTATTTATCATTTATATTTAGTTCTTTCCCATTTTTATGTATTATAAATCCGAATATTAGACTAAAATATAGAAAGACAGAATCCCTAAAGAAAGTCCAACACAACAAAAATGAAAATGTTGCAGGCTCGGTTTACTTGAGCCTGTTCATAGACGGTACTGTAAAGTGCAAGTTACCGTCCACGCCCCCTAGCACCGGCTTAAGCAGAATTCAACATCTAACACGAAAATGGTGAAATTTTGAATTTAGAAACAACAGCAGATGTGTTCTTACGGCGTTTATCATGGAACCTTCAATTTGACACAGTAGAGCCATTCCATGAAAAGCGGCGTAAGGTCCCCAAGTAAAAGAATGCTTTTGCCCTAAACGAGAAAACAATGGGCGGAACTAAATAAAATGGAATTTAGAAAGGGGATCTGAGGTTGTGAAGCCTGCATATCACAGATAAGACGTCAAAAGACAAATTTAAAAAGCAGGCAACATAACCTAAGGGTGATTATACAGAATTCAAGTAGGAATACTGGAACCACCCAAGTTGAAAATGGCCCAATAGAAGAAACTAAAAGTACCACATAACATGTATACACAACAATTATGTCGTGCTGAACGATCTTCAATAATCGAAAATATAACATCATTGATTAAATGTACGGGGAGACTTTTTACAGCCGCTACACGGCACAAATTACACGGATCTTAAATACAAATCTTAGATACAAAGTGTGACATGTTGCCCCAGAGACAGGACCAATTTGATTTCATTCATAGTGATGTGAACAAAGTTGACAGAGGTCTATAACATAATACCTGATGCAAAGTATCAACGCGCTAGGCTTAATCTTGCTAGGCTTGATCTTTCGAAGGAAAGTTTTCCCGATATACATTTTCATGAAACTATATGCCTCTAAGGTTGAGCCATTTTATCTCAGATATAATGATACGAACAGACTTCATAGTTGCTTCCGCTGCATAGATTTTTCAATTGCAATTATATTTATATAGTTCGAAATAAACCGATTTCTGACCTAAACAAAACACAAACAAACATGTAGATTATTACAAAATATACCAAATGCAGATTTATACTGACTTTCGCATTTTTAAAACGTTGAGAAGCAGTACACAAAGATCAAGAATGCAAAGAGTTTTGCAAGTGACAGTTATATAAATATACTACATGTTTTGTTATTTGATTCTCAATGTTAAGTTTGTTATAATGCCTTTATAATACCATGTTAAAAATTTGATAGCAATAATATAAAATAAATAAAAAATTAATTGGTAAAAAGTTTTAAAGAATCAATAAATGAGGTCCACATAGGTATCGCATTTAAAGGTAAACCTTACCTTTAGTATTAAAACGGACTTCCGTGTCGCATTCCAATTTCACAGTGTTACACTCAGCAAATATCTTCACATTGTAATTCGTTGCTTCTAATAAGCGTTCTAATTTATAATGCATTACATCTCTTCCATTATGTGGAATGTCCACACATCTTTTATTCCCATCGTCTGTGTACCATATCAAGTTAAACATGTGCTCCGATCCTCGTTTTGGACCTGGTTTCCAACTTAACCAAACACTTTTGCTTGTCACACTTTCTTTATCAAAAGTGAACTCTTTTGGCTTCCCTGGTTTATCTTAGTAAATATAATAAAACGAAGGATTTGTTAATTTACGAAAGCAATTTTATCTGTAAATATGCGTTTTCATGATATATTTAACTTTTGTAAAAAAAAAAGTCATTTCTGGAGATACCTGAAAAAATAAAAAATGAATTATGTCAGATCATAACGAATACTCATATATCATTATTACAATCATTTTAACAAAACAAGTTTATTAAAAAAAACCAAAGAATATGCTATCAATCTTTATTTTCTCTTGCACAATTAAGTAGGTGTATAGACTTTAACTTTCATATTTCCTGACCATATCTCAGACTGATAAGATTCTTTATTTCACCCGATTGTAGCGTATTGATTAGAAAGGTAATTAAAGTTTTACAGAATTTATAATCATATTGATTTCGACAATTTGTTATTTTGTTGAATAATATACAGATGCGCAAGGTTGTTCAGGTATGATACTATGAATTATTTGAAAGGAGAAATAGATAACTCTCTGCAAAAATTAATAAGATAACTTGATTCTGTTGAACAGGTGACGAATACTCAACGCTATCTTTTATTATATTATATTTATTATTTTGTCCCGTAAAACTTCTTGGTATTTATTTTCTTTTTATGTCCCATAAATTAAAGCAGTAATCAATCAAAGAGAAATATAAAAATGTAATTGAATGAGATATTTTGCGAAATAACTAATGAGTGCCTTATACTCAGATTAATCTTTTTCTTTGATACATTAAATTTATTTATCAATTATTAATAATTAATAAATAATTATTAAATTTGATTTTATCTCAGAGATAATGATACGAACAGACTTCGTAGTTACTTCCGTTGCATAGATATAACAACTGCAATTATATTTGTATAATTCGAAATCAATCGATTTTTGACCAAAACAAACAAACATGTAGATTATCTAAAAATAGACCAGATACAGATTTATTATACTGACTTTCGCATTTTAAAATGTTGAGAAGCAGTACACAAAGGTCAATAGTGTAAATAGTTTTGCAAGTGACAGAATATATAATTTTATTACATGTTTTGTCATTTGTTTCTCAATCTTAAGTTTGTTATAATGACTTTACAATACCATGTTACAAATTTGAAAGCAAACAAATTATAATACATAAAAGTAGAACTGCCACTGTCATGGCGTGAATACCCCCGCATACCACTTTGTCAGAATCAACAGTGGCCATTTAGAGCTTAAGGAAAACCTCCCTGCCAAATCTGAGGTTACTAAGTCAGTGCATTGCTAAGTTATGTATTCTACATGCTTCAAATGTGAAAGTATCAAAGTCAATACACTGCGGACAGGCATTCTTAAGCAATTGAGGGAAAAAAGCTTTTTTAAAGTCAAGGTCCCTCTGAAGTTATCGGACGTAAAAGCTTTTTAAGTCAAAGCCCATGTGACCTTGACCTTTGACCTAGTGTCCTCAAAATCAAAAGGGGTCATCTACTAATCATGACTTACCTTTATGCCAAATATAAATACTGTTAGTCAAAGCATTCTTAAATGATTGTGCGGACAAACTTCTTATAGTTAAGGCCAGGCCCTGTGACCTTGACCTTTAACCCAGTGACCTCAAAATCAAAAGTGGTTACCTAATGGTCATGATCAACCTTCATTCAAAATATGAAAGCTGTGGGTCAAAAGTTTTTAAGTTATTGGGCGGATAAACTTTTTGATTTCAAAATCCATATACCTTGGCCTTTTACCCAATAATCTCAAAATAAAAAGGGGACACCTACTAATCATGACTAACCTCCATGCCGAATATGCAGACTGCGGGTCAAAGGAATCTTAAGTTATTGGGCGTACAAGTTATTTATAGTCAAGGCCCCATGTGACCTTGACCTTTGACCCAGTGACCTAAAAATCAATAGGGATCATCTACTTATCATGACTAACCTCCATGGTAAATATAAAGACTGTGGGTCAAAGCATTCTTTAGTGATTGGGCGGACAATCTTTTTAAAGTCAAAGTCCCTGTGACCTTGACCTATGACCCAGTGACCTCAAAATCAAAATGGATCATCCACTAAGCATGACTAACCTCCATGCCAAATATAGAGACTGTGGGTCAAAGCATTCTTAAGTCATTGGGCGGACAAAATTTTGGATGTCAAAATCCCTGTGACCTTGACCTTTGACCCAATGACCTCAAATCAAAAGTGTTACACAACTTATAACCTTTAAAAAAATCGCACTCACAGTTTTGGATTCATATTAACCATTAGCTATGCAAAGATATTTAAGGAGTTTTAACTTTGACAATATAAACAACTTCAATTGCTTAAGAATTCAACATCATTCACCGTAAACAAACTTAGTTCGTATAGGACTTTCAGCCTAGTTGAACGTACAAGTGTCTATTTTAAAATGTTGTAGCAAAATGACATGTGTTGATGCAACAAGAAGCTATATTATATATTTTGAAAGAAAACTGTTAACATGGCATCTAATATCGTACATAAATGAATACTTATTCATTCACACAGAAGAAACTTGTTTCGATTATCAAAATTTAATTATGGCCAGTTATTTCTTAGGTGTGAATAAGATGCAGTCAATTAGTTTTGTATCACAGAAATCTATATTAGATACACCTAAAACTTTAGTATAGTTACTAAATGCCATCATACCAAAACAGTGATGACATGAAGACAAAACTTGCTTGAAACAAAAAGTATAAACGATTAGTATGCATGTTTATATGTTTAATTATACAATTTACTGTAGTTTGGGTCATTGTTATACTCAATTTAAATCTAAAAGTGTTCTGCTTTGTTATCTAGGTTTTGTACAAAACAAAACAAATATATAAATTGATTCTGAAGACATGGGCAGTGTTGATGATAAGGGCTTTGTTCGCATTAAAGAGAAAAACAAGAAATAGATGTTTTGCCTTTATGTTAAATCATGTGTTTAGAGTTCAATCTTTACATTTTTTAATTTCATCTGCTGTTATTTTTTTTCTTTGCCGACTGTGACGTATTGATAAATGTCAATTAAATTAGGTATCAGTATTTTTGAATTTATATTATCTGCAACTAAAAATATGTTTATGAATTTAACTGTTAACAGTTGCTCTGTAAGGCAAATGAAAAATGTACTTGCATCACTTCAATATGTAAAAATTGCATCAAAGTCACAACATCCTTACAGGATCCTTACAGGTATGCAAGATGCTGAGACACTGTCATCATTTGAATTTGAGTTTTTATCATGGAAACATTTATTGTTTAAATATCAAACTATTTTTTGGCACATATTTGCAATATTACTAGTATTTTAGATTTACATAAAATTGTTCGTAAATAATATCAGTACTGTTACACAAAGTGAAGTTTGGATGAAATTGGCTTAGTGGTTTATGAGGAGATGTCATTTAAAGTAAAAGTTTACGGACGACGGACGGACGGACGGACGACGGACCAACTTTTGATGTTTATGAGGCAAATCAGCTCATAAACACCACCTGGACCAACGTCCATAAGCAAAATAAGCTCATAAAAACAAAAAAATAGCTCTTAATTTGAATTTTATGAGTTTTTGTTCTTTTTTTAACTACGGAATGAAGCTCATAATAATCAAATGTTTGCTCGGACGGACGAGACGGACGGACGCCGGACGAAAAGCGATCACAAAAGCTCACCCTGTCAGTTTGTGACAGGTGAGCTAAAAACAATAGATGTTAATTCCTGTTCTATAGTTAATCTTCCAGTAAATATTGTTGAAATATTTCATATCTATGTTTCTGTTATTTGAACTTTTTATTCATTTATCGATTTTATCTTAAATGTTACACGCTGAATCCTTTAACTATACCTCCAAGTTAGCTAAATAAAATTCATTCAATAAGTCGTTAAAGCATTTGGATTCCTCCAATCTCTAGTTACAGGTTTTTTCAGCATTAAATTAATTAGAACTAATGATCCTACAAAGGAAAATAGATATATATTTTAAATGAGGATATATAAGAACATCTTTTTTAAACTGCCTCACAGCACTTTGACACATATGTTATAAGTTAAATATTCTAAAAAAGAGATATTCTTTATCAGAATCAATAAGTTTTTGTCTGATAATGAGATCTTAAAAAATTAAATTTCAACCAAAGCGTATGCTAAAACCTTTAAGAACAGTAACTGTTATATTTTATGAAATTTAGTATGAATGCCTGTATAAAGTTGATTTAGACCGTATTTTTAATTATTCTCCGTACTGGAATGCAGCTTTTTTGCAAAAAAGTTGCGTAGACACATAAGTTGTCTTTAAAGTACTACATGTGTCACATTTCACAAAAACAACTGTTTTATACATTTTCAGATATAATAAAGAATGATATAAATTATGTGTAAGGCTTGTGTTTCTAAAACACAAAGCAAGAACAATTATAGTTAATTGCCTCATCAGATTAAATCAAACTTTCTTTTATTCTTTCTCTAACAAACATAAATTATAAATAATGGGTGTATAGTATGATCTTATTGACCTGTCAATCATAAATATATTATGACAATCATTTATATATTCGATCCCACTTCGGTTCTGTCCGTGTTTTTTACGAGATTTTTGGAAAGTCACAATTATAGCTTAATGTTTTGGTCATCGTTATATCCTCAACAGCACAGTCGAATAAGTGATATATGACGTCTGTGGTTCGATCCTTATTGTTGGCACTCTTTTAGACATACTCTTTTTTATTTGTGCAGTATATTTTGATGGAAATGTCAAGAGGCTTGCAAAATTGTCGAAACTGATTTGTAAAAGTTATAAGCACTGTTATGTATCGTTTTGCATTGTATTTTCAGACACTGATATGACATGCGTTGAATTGTATCCGAATGAATTGTAAATATAAATTCTTGTTATTTATAAAGATTATAGTCTTTACCAAAATAAATAAGTGCACATTATATTAAAAATCAAAATGAAAAACATAAAAAACAGTTATAGCTTAAATAATATTTACGTTTGAATAAGAAAAAAGCACTGACCAACACGGTATAGATCTTATAACACGTAGGCCGTTTTTGAAATTATAAACTTTAACAATCAGTAAAACAATTTCATAATCACATCTTAATGCGAACATCTCACGAAACTTTCCGAAAATCGATCGAAGATATTTAAAATTGTGTGCACTGATTAATAACAAAAATGCCCAATCAAAGGCTATTAAATGAGTATGGGTTCAATACAAAATTTTTCTAATAAAATGTATGAAATTATATTATTTGTTTGTTTTTTATGTGAACCTCTGGCGAGTATAATTTCATTTTAATCCACGAGTTCAATTCATTCAGAAATGAATCTACATGAATTTAGTTATCACATACTTAAAATAAAAACTGTTCAAAAGTGCAAAAGAATATTTTTCACTGACGCGTCTACAGTGTATCGCTAACATTTAAAGCGCAACTTTACACAATGTTTGTATAACACTATAACGTAAATACCGTCGCGTTAAAACATATAGGCGGCCGTACATTATAATTTTTACCGAGTCGCGAAATCAGCACGGGTATGTGATTAATGTTTATATTTGATACTTTGTATGACAGTGCGAGAAAGTCAAACAAAACAAAATAAAAAAACAAAGTGCTGAAAAAACTCGTTAGGAGTCTTAGATGATTCGGGCAGATTGTTTCAGCTTAAACATTTCTTGTATCATATATTTTAATCGTGTCGCAATTCAAACTGTCGAACTTTAAGGAACTGTCTTCAAATTCTGATGACGTGGTTTCCTTTTTACGCTTAAAATTCCAAATATTTCACTTAGTCTAATAACACTTTCTTCAGTCTTTTAACATTTTTCTATTTTTTTTTTCAAACAAATAAGTAAAATACCAAAGACTAGGCTAGATTGTGTTCAGTATATCATGTGGTGTTAACAAATTGTGTCTCCTGTAAACGGTAAATGACACGTACAATACTATAGCGGGTAAATATGTTATTAAATTGTTTTGATAAATTCCTGTCAAAATTACACTTATTGTCAACAGTCGGGCAACCCAAAGAATTGGCTGACTATGCGAGCACGGTTTTTGAACGATTAAGCCAAAAACAAGTTTTAAGACAGAATTTTCTACAATAATACACTATAACTAAATAAATTATCAGTCAGAACTAAGAAAGCCAACAAAGATAGACTCACATTTCGGAAAATGGATCCGAATTTGAAGAATACTCCATTTCGGAAAAAAGATATCGTTTGCGAACTGTGAACCTACCGGAGGTGATTACGACTCCGCGTCTATTTCTTCTATTGATTAAATATCTTATGAAAAAGTAGCATGAAGAGGTCATCGTCTCGACATACATAAAATAAATATTGCTTTTGTATTTGAATTAATTTTATTTCATTTTATTTACATTATAGCAATTTCGCATATAACTTCACACAACGATTGTGACGTCTCTAAGAGTCCCCTTTCAGGAGAAAGATTCTTCCATGAAGTTTCGTATGTTATAACCTCTAAATCGCAGAGCTGTTAAATGTATAACCCATATTTTTTCTGCAGTCCCCAGTTAACAACTTCTTTTTAAAATCATGAATACAAAAACATGTTTAAATTGCAAATTAACTAGAAACTATTATTCAAAACTGGTATTTTTTCAAATTATGTTTTTTTTCTTTGTATATGTGTTCTACGCATTTGATTTATTTTGCGAAACAAAATGTGTTGCAATTTCCCCTCTATGTACTGTTTCATACAATGAAATAATGTTTGTATATCAAATTTAATAACAATAATACGTTCAAACTATCATTGCTGATAATTCTTTTGAACCAACTTATATTTAATGCCAACATAACTGCAATTATATTTAACATTAATTTTTTAACCTCATTCTGACTAGTCCATGACCACTACAATATTTTAATTTAAACGTTTCCTTGCGTTTTTTTATTATTTATCATCGCATGATGTGGTGATGATAGGGCAATAATAGATTATATGTGATCGAAATTAAAAATGTTTTGATAACTGCGTTTGTTTGTACATGTAGTCATAATTTTTATTTTATTTCATTTATGTGATTAACTAAGTAAACTTGTTTTTTAGGTACGTCTTTTTCTTAAATCTTATTAACAAGTATGCACTATGGCTGGCCACTCTCATCCCTATCCAATGGTTTTTTGTCCGATCAAAATATACATCTAAACATCATATTTATATAACATCGAGAGCCTTATTAAGAAATTGCTTGCATTTATCAATATTAAAGCAGTGCCATCCGCAAATTAAGATAAATTATATTCTTACTGATTTAAACAAAATATCTTTAGATATGGAAAATCTGAACCTTAACAGCAACAACAACGCTTATATACGCCCGAATGATTATTCGTTTGAGGTTTCATTGAACAAGAAATTCAATCACAAAACTTTTCCGAAAATGGATTATCTTGATAATTCTTATAAATATCAAATGTTCCCAAGGATTGGAGCATTTTTGGCTTTGATGCATGATTTATATTATATTATTATCTTTATAGAGGACTACTAGGCAATGTTTTATGCCACATATATAAGCTCTGGGCATTATTGGTTTCCACAAAACAAAAATAAGATGTATTTCCGTATACAATGTACATTAGTTTACTTATAAAGCATATGACTCCAAATGGAGGCAAATATTGCCAAGGTTCTTTTAACATTTGTAGAAGAATACAAAGTGATGCTACATTGCATTCTAGATTTTGTAGCTTAAAAAATTACAAGTTTGAAGACAAGCTTATAATAATTGTCTACATAACTAAGTGACCAAAGGGGCGGGGCAAATTTCGACCATAGGACTTTCTTTTGTACAGGTCTACTTATCAATGCTGCTTCTAAAGGTATTGTAGTTTCACCATAAAAGGCTTAAATGTGTTTTTTATGCAAGTCTATATTACTTGAATGACCTCTGAGGCAATTAATAGATGATATTAACAAACGGTGCATAATTATCTCAGTTTTTACATTTTGTATTACAATACTTAATGCCAAATTTCTAAGCTCGAGGCATTATAGATTCATACTTAAATGTATATTCATATACAAGTCTGTATAAAACAGCAGGGACATAAGGGTATGGGTGTTGTGTATGACATATCATCATATTATTGTCAACATTAATACATAGTATTTTAAAACATCCCTTGATGGATAAGAAAGGTATTCCCTGGAAACACAAAATATACCCTATAACATACTATGTTAGTTTTAGACCTCCAGCCATGACCTTGATCTTAGAGGTATGCGACTGTTTTTGCGCATGATACTTTGTTCTATTTTTGTGAACATTTGTGCCAATTAATTTCAAAATCCCTTGATCTATGAAGCTCCCATGAACCGGACACCAAATATATCCTATAACAGAGTATTTGAATATTTGACCTCCAACTGCGACCTTAACCTTGGAGGTAAGCGACTAGAATTTGCGCATGATATATTGTCTCATTATTGTGAACATTTGTGCCAAGTATTTTCCAAAATCTCTTCATGGATAAGAAAGTTAGGGACCGGACACGGCATATTCCCTCAAAAAGACAATGTTGACCTTTAAATACCACCTTGGAAGTAGGGGTCCGGTTGTTGCGCATGACACATTGTCTTATCATAACAAACATTTGTGCCAAGTTATTTCAAATTTCTTTGATAAATGACATAGTAATGGACCGGACACGAAAATGTGACGGACGGACAGACAGTCGAATTGATGGATACACGAAGCCTACTTCTATATCAACCTGTTTTCTTTGAAAAGGCGGGTTGCAATACAGCCTTTTAACATTAATTTGCTTAGGTCATTAAAATTTTAATGGCATAGTTACGTTCAACTTCATCAATATAATTTGCTTTTGTACATAATTTACAACAGTTACAAGTGATATTATAATTTGTTTCTAAGAACTGATTTAATGATAAAATAATTGCCCGAATAATCATAAATAAAACTATTGGACTTTTTGCATTTGTGTCCTGAAGGAAATCAAAAGTGTAACAATAAAACTTAGCCTACCTTTACAAAGTAAACAACAGTATATGGCGATAAGGATAAGTCCAACACATGGTATGATCAATATGCACAGATTACAGCCTGCAACACAAAAAATGTTAAATTCAGTCATCTTATTTATACAAATTATAGAAGGTTATGCTCACGAGTGGCGTAGCCACGAGAAAAGATTGGATGACAAGTGTAAAACGGAGTGAGCGAATGGTCTAAAATTAAAAGTTTACACTTTCATGAAATGGAACATTAATCACGAACACATATGTACAGTTTTATCATGTAAACCAAAACAACAGTACACATTTTGGCTACATCAAGAACAGTTATTTTGCAATGATGCTAGACTCATTTTGCTTGTAAAAATTACACCTAAAAGTATTCGATACTTTAATTCAAACGTTAGACATACCGTGTGTACATGTATTTGGTACCATTGACCTAGTGGTTAAGGCGTCTGCCTTCTGATAATGAGGTTAAAGGTTCGAGCCCCACGGGGAGCGTTAATTGAAAGATGAATGTTTCAAATGGGACTCGTTCCGAAATGGCCACTTGTGAGCCGCAAGGTAGTTAAAATAAATGGTTACCGGTTTCTACACGCCTGGCATAGAGGTAGGATTGAGTTTGGAGGTACATGGTATGCAAGTAAAAGGTGTCTCATAAGTCAAAATTGGCTGGCCCTTTCAGTTGTGGTGACACTATGATAAACAAGACCTTTCCCTATTACCCTTTATTTACTTTTTTCAAAAAAGGCAAGTCCTGGATGTAATATTATATGTATGTGTTGCGGTTCAGGGGAGAAGATCATGTAAGCCCCTGGACAGCTCATCCGGTAGGAGCTGTGACCCAGACCTAATCGGAGGGTCCTGTGTTTGAGTCTCGGTCAGGCTGCACATTCTTCTCACCCTTTGACATTTGGAGCCCAACTTGGGGCTGTGATTGAATATAGCTCAGAGTTAAATTTACATTGCTTAATTGTAACAAGTGAAATTTGAGGATGAATTTTCAATATAGTAAGACAGGATCTCAAGCTTAAGAAATTTACTACTCAGGGGAGAAAATGTATTTAAGAGGCCTCATAGCTCAGTCGGTATGTGGCGGTATGGTTTTCCGAGGGTCCTAGGTTCGTGTCCCGATCAGACTGCACACTATCTATTTTTGTTTTGTTGTTTTCTTTACTTTAATTTCCATTTGTTTTGTCATTTTTACCTGTACAATCCCCACCTGACTGCGACAAAACAAAATAAATGAAATAAAATAGAGATTGGTATCGGTGGGACGCACAGGTGACACTATGATAAAACGCCAAATCTAAGGCGGTTGTACACTACATATGGGGCAACAAAATGAATTCTTTATTGTCGCATGGAAAAATGGCTCCTCTCCCTCATTTTTTTATTTGTGTTGTCGCAGTTGAAGGGCCCATTCACAAAATACTGACAAAAGGTAAAAAAGTGCGACAAAATAAAAAAAATGTTTCTCATTCTGACACTCTTTCATGTTTTTGCTACTTGTAACAACCGCATGGCACGATTCAAAACTGTTAACCTTTTATGGGTGATATAGTGTAAGCGGCCAGATAGCTCAGTTGGTAGAGCTGCGAAACGGTATTCTGAGGGTTGAGGGTTCGCGTCCCAGTCGGTCTGCACATTTTTCTCACCCTGTGACATTTGGTGCCCGACGGGGGACTGTGACTGAATACAATTCAGAGTTTAAATTACATTGCTCTGTAACTCTGTAAAATTCAAGGATGAATTTTAATATAGCATGGGAGTGTCACGGTTCAGAAGTGTTCACTTATTAGGGGTGAAGGTGTGAGAGTAGCTGTCGGTCGAGCCGCAACTCAGTATTCCGAAGGTCCCAGGTTCGAGTCCTGGTAAAGCTGCACATTGTCTTCACCCTTTGACATACAACCAAACAAAATAACGAAATAACAGTAACCAGACACCATGGTTTTGTGATCATGACAAAATGGCACCACTTAAATGCAAACGTGGAATTCTATTATTAATTTGAATTGTCATTTTTGTCTAAATGATGTGTTGATTTGAAAAAACGTTTTGTAATATTTTGATATCAAAGTTAATGTAATCTAATGATTCATACGTACTAAATTAGTTAAAAGAAATTACATAGATCACATTTCAACAGGATTTGTCCGTCATTTTGAAAAACGGCCGCTTTAAATCTGTTATTTATATTTATGGCAAATGTTGAT
Source organism: Ruditapes philippinarum (assembly GCF_026571515.1). Taxonomy (NCBI): domain Eukaryota; kingdom Metazoa; phylum Mollusca; class Bivalvia; order Venerida; family Veneridae; genus Ruditapes; species Ruditapes philippinarum. The sequence continues at coordinate 28,384 of NW_026853252.1, forward strand.
TACAGCCAATCATTGAATTGTGAATATAAGAATATGGGACAATTTATTGGACGTTTATTCTTTAGAATAAATGTGTATGGTTATGAATGAAAAGTTTTACATTTGTAGTACCCTTTTGGGCAAAATTTTCGGGTAATTTGACCTAGTTTTCGGAGAAATTGGCCATTTTCAACTACAGTTTAAAATTAGGTATAGCCCATTTAGAAATAAAACAATGGACAAGAAACAAAGTTTATCATCCTTGACAAGTTTTAAAAGCATTTATTTTCTTGCATTTAATACTTTAAGAACCTTGCAGGTTTTTTCAAAATGCCCTATGAAAGATGCATAATTTGACGATTTAGCTCAATTTCACGCATATATTCTGAAGAAAATAATTACTGTCAGAATATTCAAATACATGCACCGAAATAATAGTTCTATGCTGAAGATGTATACCAATTTTCAAAGCACTTTGTTATTAAACAAGTCGCATGCAAGTTTTAAAAAACATGTACAAACCGTGGTAATATTACGCCAGTGTGATTATTACGCGACACAGGTATAACGGGCCTGATATTTGTGCAGTATTTAGCGTAAAAAAGGCCATATGTTTAGCGCAAAACGACTGCAAAATTCAGTGTTAACTACTGTAAGAATAGTTTGTGTCAGCTTTGCGACATTTAACGTAAAGTGCGTTATTTAGCGGTGATGCGACGTTTAACGCTGCTACATATAGTGTAGTTGAACAGTTTAAAAAATCTTCACTTACCTTTGATTACTTTATTGAAACGTTGTTTATTGCAATGAATGACAAATGCAGGTATATAAGATATCGCCAAAACAAAAACGATAACAATGATAATACACCAGATTTCGCCAAAGCAACCCAATGATTTACTCGTCGGACCCGATCTTACTGTAAGTATAAATAAAGCATTTATAAATGTATAAGATAATGATATCATGTATAATAACATTATATGTTACAACACACTTTATAATACAGCTTTCCTTTAATAGCAGACAACTGAACATATCAAAAAATATCAAAACACTAATTTAAAAATCTTTCAACTCAATGAGATTATCTCTTTATACGTCATTTCATACGTTGGTTCAGATATTGACAAACCTGACATTTAGGTATAATTCTACCAGAAAGACGAATGAAGCAGACGCATTAGATGTCACTGAGAACTTATTGGCGTAATTCTCGTTTTTTAGATTTAAATTATTTTCAGAGCAGTATCTCCATCAAGTATAATAAGAAAAATGTTAGAACAACTAACTAATTTAAAATTTCTTCTGTTCATTGTGTCAATTTTACTGAAAAATATTCCATTTTATTTCATGTTCTCTCTTTTTAATTTTATTGAACCAAAAATTATTCGTCTTATTGGTCTTATGTGTATCAGCTCATGGAGAAATTGTATCATATTTACACCATTGTTTTCACTTTACATGTTTTTATTGATTTTAGCTCATGCCGATTGAATAATTATATATTTACATATGTTTCAAAATAAATAATACTCTTGTTACATGTATAACTTTTTAGCGTCTGCTTTACCGAAAATGCAAAAAAAGTATATATACATTGCCTTTCCTTGAAGACACGAATAGCAATCTATCACTTTTAAATTGTCATCGACATTCTGTGACCAAATGTAATGGCAATGTATGCAGGAAATGAACCCAAAGTGGCCTGATTGCTTTAAGCTTGTTTCAGAAATGGTGGACAAGAAAAAACTTTAGAGTAACCATTATCTGTAAATAATGTGAGTGAAACCTTGTTATTTGATCTTTTTCAATGTTATCAGCAGAAGGGCCACATTTTTGCTGTGATGGTCACATATCAGTTTTTGTCTTACGAAATATGAAAACAAAAAAGAGCTTGAGATCATCACCAATAATGAGACGTAAAAGCCTGAAGTTATATTGATTTTTATTTTCAGTTTAAATATAAGTTAACATAAGAGGGTTAATATACATTTTTCTTGCATTGATATATAAAAATAGGCATTGAACTTATTAAATCCCCCACTCTGTGTACTCTGGGTTAATACGTGCCTGCTTCTGCAGATGCTATTCGGTAATTCTACATCTCGTTACCTCTATTTCTATAATAAATCCATTGCTTATGCGATGTATTCAACTTGCTTGTTCGATGTCATTTGACAATTGTTTTTGATAATGGAATTACCTGGGCCGTCATTAAGCTGTTTTACATTACGCCTTGATTGACGCATATTAAAAATCTTCAACAATGGCGCGTGATCAGGAGAATTTATCCGTTAATTGTCTCAGTCGTTTTAATGTATCCCTGTTTTTATGTAAGAATAGCGATTTAAAGTAGAGAATAATCTTACATTTCGAAATTCTAACGTAGTTACTTTCTGCAGAATACCATAGTTGATGAAGAAAATTAAAACAAAATGCATTTATAACTTTAATTATAGCAAATTGCACAATATGAAATCCACGTGTCTTGCTTTACAGTTACCAATTAACTCAAAGCCAAAAATATTTGTATGGTATTGAAGTACTAATAATTATGATTACACTCGTAATGATGATGAAATACTTTCATTACGACTGTGGCAGATATGCTATGTAACAGTTCAACGGGTAATAATTTTGATCTATGTACAATATAAAATAATCTTGCCTTTTTAACATCATTTTGTCAATAAGACAAACATGCCGTGTTAGTTGATATTTCACTAAATGTAACGATTATTAAATTCAGGAAAATATTTTGAATTTGCAGCTTTATAATAACATTTTTTTGTTAAATTTTAAAACAAGGATCTGTTTGTGATTCAAAAGTAACAACGATGAAAAAAGCCAAGGAAACCCATTTCATTTTTGTTATGAAAAACTTATGTCGATTTATCTTTATTCTGCAATGCATTTTAGTAAACGTGGTATAAAACAGAAAATTAATATGTAATTAAAGCAAATCGGGATAAAACTAGCAAAATAATAATAATAACAGCAACAAAACCAACAACAACAACAAAAATAAATACAATAAACACAACAAAAACAACCGAATGCAATTATTGTAATTTCACTTAAGCAATTTAAAATACTGACGTCAAACTCAACAAAGGAATGGAGATTTACACTTTCAAAAAATGTATTAAATTAGAATTCACTATATATAAGTGCACTTTAAGGAATTTGATTAGTTATGATTAGAAATTCCCTGTAAGATAATAATGCCGTATAAGTCTTTCAAATCAATAATGTCTAGATATTTTATGTGATTGCATTGGCTTAGTCAATTTCAAGAAGTCTTAAGATATTACTTTCAAATCAATAATGTCTAGATATTTTATGTGATTGCATTGGTTGAGTCAATTTCACGAAGTCTTAATATATTACTTTTAACTACAAACACGGACTTCTTCATGTGTCAACGTTAGTAATGAAATAGAATTATTGACTAATCTGTCATATCTTTATTGACGATGTGCCGCTTTAAAGATATGTCTACAATAACTTTACTATTTGCGTCCATAAACAGTATGTAGGTTTGCGAGAATTTTCAAAAGATTTCAAGTATTTTAAAGACAACTTGTTCGTGATATATCAGTATAATATTGTTGATTTCGTTGATTGTTTTCATTTTTATTGTCTTTCTTTCATTCGTTGTCAAACAAAAATAATAAGTAATCATTATAACTTTAGAAATACCAGCGAAGCAACCTGTATAAATGCAGAAGCATACTTTACCCGTTTTATGTCTTGTTCAACTACAAGAAGTAACAAAAGTAATGCTACGTAGTACTGATATTGATAAAATGTTATAAAGAATACCATTTATATCCGAATTGGTAGTAATGTTATTAATGCAATCTGATGTTGATGCTGCAATTTTGATGCTTGTAAAGTATGAAACGGAAGATTCATTTTAGTGTAAAATAAAAATGTCTTTCTTATATTCTAAGAAAAAAAACCACTTGCTATGTTTGTCCCAAATGAAGTACTTATTTTCAGCTGAATAACTATTTGTAGGTAACTAGCATATTTCCCCAATTTGTTTGTGATATTTAAAAACAGTATATAAAATATTTATTTTTTATCACTATATAATATCTCTGCCAATTTGTCATGTATCGATTTTCCTGAAATCCAGCTGTATGACTAAAGAAAAGAAATAAAATACCAAAAAAAAAACAAAAAAAAAAAACAAAAACACTTTGATGGTGTTGTGAAATTTACTGGCATATTTAAATTGGTGTCAAGATTATTAGTTTTATAAAACGAACAGTCTATATTTGCACAATTTGCACGTGCAATGAAATATTGCAAGGTCATCTGAATGCATGTGGTTTAGTATACTGGTTGTAAACATGGCTGAGTATTATTGTGATTTAGAGAGGAGCAAAAACTTTATGAGCGTCAAAACAATAATGAATCCAAATTTAATGTATCAAGAAAATGTCCTTCCACATCGTGAAATAACTAGGTGGCTGTCAATGTTTAATGAAGATATGATGAGACCCTGTGTGGCCAATTTCCGCTACCTCTGAAAAGGCATGAGCACTGTCAAAATCATAGTTGATAAAGATGCATGCAAGAAATGCAGGAAATAGGTGACATATCGGATATAAGGGCGTCAAATATGTTTTACACCTTGAATGAAAACTTAAATTTAGGGAAAGTGTGCATTCGTTTGATTCTTCTTTTGTTAACATCTGACAAGAAAAGGGAGCTGATTTAAAAAGCCTCGGCCTTATTGACCGGGTTCAAAGATTGAGACCTTAAACACGTGAGAGAAATTTTCACAGGGAATTAAACCTGACATAATATTTCTGAGCCCGACAATAAAATCAGTAATAAAATGCAGGGAAATAAGAATAGCGATTGTGCAGTTGTTGCTTGACGTAGTAGGAGCCTTTCAAGTTTGTGATTAATGCTTCCTAGGGATCATCATTTGTTTCCAGATTTTTATACTTCACAACAGCAGGTGTTAAGTGCTGTGTGGCAGCTGTAAAAAGTTGCCCCGTACTTCACTTCAGTGTTGTTATATTTTTCTGGTCCTTCGGGATCATTGATGCCAGCATTATTAAGTGCTGAGAATTGAGTACCGCTCAGCCGGTGCTAGGGGGCGTGAGATATGTTGCACTTATTCATTATCCCTCATGTACAGACTCAATCAAACCGAGTCTGCAATTCTCTTTTAATTTTGTTGTGATTAATGCTTCTGAGGGATCACTTTGTTTCCAGATTTGTGTATGTTTTACTTTTTGACAATGATGGAATAGTGGAACATATCGCCTATTCTGAGGAGGGCAGCGTAACTGAAACATTTCATCATAACCAAACTCTCACTGCTGTGGTTAATCACTATATTACAAAGAACCTAAGGTCTGGGGGCGCAGGATTTATGTACTCCATGATAATGCACCTGTGCTCCTGTCAGCCTTGGTTTAAGCATTTTAGAGGAGCAGATAATTGAGGTTTTTTTTTACATTCCGCTTATATTCCTGACGTATCTCCTTGTGACTTTTGGATAAATCCGCACATCAGACATACGCGGTCGCTGGTTAAAAATCCATAGTATTGTCGGACGCACTCTCTGGCAATGTATTGTCAGTATACTCAAAGAACAAAAAATCCTCCCTTTACTACCATCTACACATTAAGTTTGTTCATCCCTGGAAAATCTGCCTTCCGGTTTAAGAGGAGTTGCGTTCAAAAAAATTCTACATAGTATATAGCGAAAAAATCAACAAAGGGCCATAGTTCTGTTAAATTTGGTCGCACCAAAAATTTCTTCCTTTACTGCCATCTACAGATTAATGTTGTTCATCCCTGGAAGTTTAAGCAAAATCTGCCATCCGGTTTAAGAGGAGTTGCGTTCACAAGATTTCGGGACGTACGGACAGACGTACGGACGGACAGACAGACACTCGGATGGACAAGTGCAACGCTATATGCCCCCGCTCTGTGGGGGCATAAAAACGGGAACTTAATGCATTTAGCTAAAAACAATGGAGTTAATGAAAGGTGTACATTCTTTAAAAAATGGAAAATTTGAGAAAAAAAATATTTTAAGCTAAATAATTAATACAAATTCTTTATAATGTGATTTATTTGGTGAAAGTTCTTCACTTACTAATCAAGACCATTTAAATCCCTATTGATTCTACTATAATCCAGGGCACATGTTTTGCGTCTATTTAATACCTTGATTTGTGTTTAACATTCGCTTTGACTACAATATATAATTTAAAACATAATGAAAATTAATTTTGTATGACCCCAAAGTGTGGTCGTTTGCCTGATGTTAAAAAATGCATATGTACCTGTTTAACGCACTTTGGGTAAAAATTGGACCCCAAAGTGCGTAACGCACTCTGGGGTCGGACCCCAAAGTGCGGTGTTACAGCGCAGTAATCATATAAGTTATTTTTCATACTCTAATCATGACTCTTTGATATTTTTAACATAAGTTGACTTGGTGACTTAAAGGTCCATTCGGCCGACTGTAAATGTTATACTCTGTATTCATGTATCGCATTATTTATTTACACGTGTTACTATAGTAAATTGAAGTTTTTGTCTTATCTTATCTTATGTTATATGTGTGTCATATGTTTAATTATCTACGTTTGTGTCCTGTACAATCATCTAATAGCCTGGTGGTATCTCTAATTATGTGACTGTGTCTCCTAATTTAGCTATTTGTATTAGGCTGTAGGTAAATTACAATCTTGAAAATCGTAAGGTATAAGTAAGCCACATTAGGGTGAAAATGTATCTTATTATGTGATAGGTACGCTTAAAATGGTGATAGTGTTTCAGAAAAGTCATAATAATGAGACATTATCTTCTTTGTCTTTGTAAGTAAAACATTTTTTTCAATATTTTAAAAGTATCTTATTGGTGATAGTTAACTTTTATATTGTGAAAGTATTTCCTTATAAGAGATATTTAACAAAACAGGCATTGTGACGTATCCGTAGAGAATTGAAAAGAAAACATATATCTTGAGCAATTAATTTAGATCAACATTGTTCTTCCATTTATACATTTTTATGCCATTTGATAACGTTAATCAAAAGGCATAATAATGTGAAAAAGACGTTATAACGCGAACCAAGAGGTGTAATATTTAACGGGAACTCCAAAAGTGCAATAGTGTTTATTTAATATCATTGAATTAATATTAATGGTATTGAATAACAGCTAATACGCCTTTGGGTTCCCGATATAACGTCTTATATTCAAGTAATAACGCCTTCTGGTTCGCGTTATTTCGCATTTTGTTTTGCGTTCTTCGCCTTTTGTTTCGCGTTCTTACGCCTTTTGATTCGCGTAAAATAAAACGAACGCGTTTTTGCGTAAAACGGCATTTTGATTTGCGTTGGTATGCATAACTACGCCGTTTTTCGTCGCTTGTTTCGCACAATTACGCCCTTTTTGTTATAACGCATTCGATTGCATGGCTACGCCTTTATTTGCGCTATTACGCTTTTTTGTGTGTGTTATTTAAGAAATAATATATTCTAAACAGTGATTTTATCGCTAAATACATCACGAGGGCGTAACCCGAGAAATATTATAATACGCATCATAACGACAAACAGTGACTTTTTTATCAAGCGATACAAGCACCGATTTGGATATATTATTTTATTTCTAACACGACATCAACTGTTACAAATAAATGCTGCCGCACGGGATATTAAGCAAAGTTGCTCCTGATCTGTCTCCGTATTTATCATTTTAGTGGTTACGTCACATGTCTTATGATTACGTCACGTGTCTAAATAAAGAACGTCAACTGTGATTTTATTTGCATAACAACACACACTTTCGGTCCGTTTATGTAATGCGGGTCGTGTTAGAATACGCATTTTGATTAGCGTTTGAACGCCTTACACATATTTCAATTGATTTCCTTTTGATACCTTTAGGCTTTTGTACATCCTTAGAAAAAAATTGAGCATAACATATATAAGTATTTGTCATTTACGCATATACAATTATACCTGAATGTAAACATTATGTTTGACCCTATCATAGTTTAGAAAAGTCATTAATTATATTTTTAAATAACATTTAAATGTTTGATATTTTATTAATCAACAAAATGATAAATAAAAATTGTGAACGCTGATCTGGGCTTTCTCAGATAATAATCTTAAATAAGTAATGTAATACAATATAAAAAGAAACTTTATATAAAGTAAATAAGTTTAAATTAAGGGAATTTTGAAGAATCACGAATTAATACGTGCGCGGATGGTCCATGTATGGGAGCATTATCGTAAGATATGAAAGTGAAAAAAAAGAAGTTTTTTATTAATTGCCCTTCTGAGCGACATAGACAAATATAACGCCTATATAGAGTTATTGAGTTTACTTATTTGTTCATCTTATTATTGATCGAGTTATATTGCAGACACAAAAGCACAAAGCAATCGTATTTGTGTGTAGTGATCAAACTTGAACTCACCTCTTACTGTGTAATAATATCTTGATGTTAAAGTTAATTGCAAATTTGTCGGCTCATGATACAAGTTTAAAACGACCGGTTTTAGTTTCATATCCAGATGCCTCAGATGCCTCATTATGCTCAAATCCAATTGTTCTCTGTCCATTAACATGAGTGTCGCAATTTAAACACGATGTGTGGTCTGTTTTGTTGAAAAAGCTTGTATCATATTTTTCTTCCAATCCGTCCTTGAACACGTTAAAAACATTGCCATTATTAACGAATGTTGGATTTACATCGTTAAGTATTATATTTCATTTAGACGGGTACGGAAAGTACTGGTTTGATGTTATACGTATCATACAAGAACGGTTTTATTGAGAAAATCGCTTTCTGTAATGGCGTTTAGCATTAAACTAATCTAGAATAGCATTACAAATATACCGTGTGCTCAATGAATATAATCATAAAAAAACGATAAGAAAATTCATATCAGCACCTTGAATGATTCCAAAAAGTAGGCTTTTAATGCTAATGTTTAAATATCGTTCTATAAAGAAAATTCAGCATTTCTAATGATAAACAGTTATTTTTGTCTTGGTACTTACTTAATACAGCAAATATAGCAGTGGAGTGCCTCTATTATGTAAGAGCATATTATAATGAGTTCTAAGTTTAAGTTTAAAATACTTACTACAATGATATACCAATCAGACTCCACGTCCGAGAAACCAGAAATACAACCAGTTGTTACAGAAATATTTCCGTTGCTATTGTTCGACCCTGGCTCTGTCATTGATGTTGGGAAAGTCGTATCGAAAACTGAAATATACACTTTTTTATAGTGTTGTTTTTTCTCTCTCTCTCTCTCTCTCTTCGGACTAAGTCCGTCTGAGAACTGTTTAAAATCTGATTACAAGTAAGACTGTCAATGGTAATTTTAAAATAAAAATTTGAAATCAGGTAATGTCATTGGCCATTGTAACATTAGTATATACGTATAATATGAAAGATTATTGTATGAAAAACATACACTATGATATGATAAACAAGATCAACAAGGAAAGGCGGCGTTTAGTGAACGCAACCCACAAACGACCTAGCAGCAAATCAAATGTCAACAACAAAGTCCAAATTATTAAATTATCTGATTGAAACAAATTTTGTGTTAAATGTATCGAATATTTAAATCTGTGAAACGTTCTGTCCCTTCGTAATCATTTTACATTGCTTTTAAAATTTCATAAATTGTTATATTAGTGTAAAGCTAATTCAATTTATAACTTGCAGTTGTTGTCACAATCACGAGAGTACAAATCACGCTTAATACTATCAGTAGATTAGATTCAGTGTTCATGATTACATGATATTGACTGTAAGTTAAAAATGTTTATAATAAATATATCTATGGATATTAATAAAGCATATATTAATCTGTTAATGAATACTCATTATTTTATTTTATACAATTATTTATTTATTTTTATTTATTTATTCATTTATTTATTTATTTATTTATTTATTTATTTATTTATTTATTTATTTATTTATTTATTTATTTATTTTATTGAATATTTTCTCTTTATTTTATGTTTTGTCTGTTTTAATTGTTTAATATACTTCAAACGGAGACAAATAGATAAAAGTAAAATGAATACCCACTTATAGAAGAAGGTACTATCGACCGCATTATGCTTCCATCACTCGGGTCTTTGCAGGCAATTTTTGAGCAGTCAGAATAATTATATGAATTTATTGTCATCTTATAAACATTTTCAGTCATGTTCATCGAGTATCGGTACCCACTGTACTGGGGTGCGCATATTGAAGACAATACACAGTTTGAATTAAAGCCATCATCAATCAACCAGTCTATGTCTGTTCCCGGTGCGTTTTTGCAAACGCATTCTACATCAGATGGTATCAATGGATTAACGCTTTCACACGTTAGATCGATACCAACTAAAATCAAAGAAATACACATTCAACTTTGAAAGTTGGCAATCATTGTCTCCACGAATATAACACTATTCTTTTAAATAGTTAATCAAAATCTCTTTTCTTTGTCCATTTTCAAATTCATTATTTCTTTTTTTTTTGCTTATAAAAAAGTAAAATGCCATACTCACCGATTGCTCTTGGAAGCAAATGCAACACTAAGATCAGTTTAGTAACAGAATGCATTTTAACCTGAAATTAAATAAAAATATATCTTAAACTGCATATATATTTAAACCAACAATGATGACATGTCAGTGAATTCCAACATCAATCATTTCATTGTATTCAAATTATAGATTGCGTCTGGCTATAAACATAAATGTATAACACAAAATAGGTTCTAAATATTTAAATATATATTGCCATTTCTTATACGGGTAACTTGAAGATTTTCTTTTTCAAACAAAAATTAATGAATTACTGTGTCTTTTATTGTAAATTAATCGATGTTTATTGTTATTATTAACTTATATGTTTGGCAAAAGCAGCTAATTTTAACGTGTCAATCATTCATTATTTCAGGAAAATTAGTAGATGCTGTTTTGGATTGTTGTTTTGCAGACGCGCTTTGCAGTAATTGCTTCAACACTGAGCATGTAAAGCGGACATATTTTTTATGGTGCTAACGTGCACTATAAGATACTGAAAAATCGGCAACATATGTAAGATATATACCTTAAAGGAGAACTGTATGCAAAATTTAAACAAACTTTACCGTGCGAAAAAAAATGAGTTATGACCACTTATCTGAATTTAATCTTAATCGTAGTCCACATAAGCGAAATGATCGTTTCTACCCAAAATTTATGAAATATGTATGCAACACTTTACCCTAACCTACTCATTTTTAAAACGTGTTTGACTATCTATTACAGACCTCATATATCTGACAAATAATAAACAATTTAAATAGAGACTTTGTTTCCGATACTCCTTTAGGTTATTGAATTATTTGGAAAATAAACGTTTTATAAAAATCCTTATTGCTAATATTAGAGTGGTCAATGCGAATCACAATTTTCAGTTTGAAATTCTAAAATGACCACTCAAAATCATATTGATATTAAAATTTTATAGGAATTCAATCCTAAAAAACGACATAAAAGTAGCGTGCGGTAGTCAATGTTAGTGTGGTACTAAACAGTTTTCGGATAGAAGCTCTAAACAAACTTGGTGAGATCCTGATACAAATAGGTATATTTGGAATAAAATGTCTTTAAATGACACGAGCTTTTTGAGGGTGTTACCATTCAAGTATTCGATGGCAAAAGTGCAGACAAAGTAAACATGTGTAGATGTCGATAATACGATATGATAGGCAATAAGTGGTGACAAGACACTTCCAGTCACATTTATTATTCCTATGCTTGTTAATACATCCGGACTTTTTAAAGTTTGAGTCATTAAAGTTTTTTAAAGTTTGAGTCACGGATAGCATCGACAAAATCAGTTATATCAATACCATAATATAATTACATATTCAATATTCATAAAGTATTGTTTGCTATAAATATGTTACATGTTCCGTGCAAAAAATATATTGAATATTATGCTGCCATCATGCGCCGTTTGGAAGGTATGATTATTAAACCTTCATTTATGCAAACGTCGCGACAAATTTAGCATTTCTTTTGCTCACAAGCAAGTTTAATTTTGAAACAAAAACAAGTCAGCAAGCATGGATACACCTTAATGTGTTTAAGTATTAAACAAACTTTGACCTTAATAATAGTGAAAATAGTTGTTTACTCATATTCGTTTTTGTATTCTGTAGGTTATCATTGCCAAGAAGAATACCTGTAAAAAAAACGACCTATCCTTTATTCAAATTGAACATTGATTTTTATAAGTAGTTGGTTTAAAATTAACATATTAATACATTCGTATAACATTAGTCCGTCAATTGATTACATTGTCGATCATCTAGATATTATCTGCGTGTTATTGTTATATTAAATCCTAATTATATTGCTTAATCTTTAACGTATTCATTCTTTTGTTCTAGTGTCTTAATTTTCTATTTAATACTTAATCAAATAGGCCATATTTGGTTAAAAAATTCAAAAAGGAATCCTTTGTTTGTTTGTTTGTTTGTTTGTTTCATTTTACGCCTTTTTCCAACAGTATTTCAGTCATATAGGCGGGTAGTTTCCTAACCATCGTTCCTGGAGAGTTACACCAGTACTAGACTACCTTCCTACGCGCTAAACTACCAAAGCATCTCCCGGGGATCGAACCCACGCCAGAGAGGTAACTGGATTAGCCTTTGGACAGGAGATTGGTAATGCAGTTTTTAAATGTAGCAACAATTATTAATGCTGATATCTGCACATTTGCGTTGCAATATTAGTCTATTTCATTTGCTGTTTAAATCAGTAGGTTATCACGATTTTCCTGAAATTATTCCAAAATTCATTTTAATATCTTAAGTTTATGAACTTGTGGTATATAAAGGGAAACCCCCTTGTAAAGTGTTTTGGAAGATAAATCTAACACTGTTTAGTTTATTACAATCTTGTTACATGTTTACTAATTGCGTTACATGTATATAATTTGAAATGATATGTGCAGATATTAGTTTTTCCATCTACGTTCATATTCTCACTTTAAATCTATAACTTTACAAAGAGCACAACATAAATAGTGTTGCATACATTGTTCATCTTTGTTTTTTTAATGTATAGCATAACGTGTAGAAATCGTTAACATTTGTTATTTAAAACAAGCTCCTTTATTGAAAAGTTCAATCTCCTTTTTTTAAAGTAGCGGACCTCCAGATGAAAAACTGCCGTCGTACTAATATTTCCAAATCCCCCTTTAAAAAAACTTTACACTTTAGTTGAAAGAAATCGAAATGAAAATTTTCAGATTTAAACATTATTGCTCTGAAAACAAACAGTTCGCTTTCCCGCTAATCAGAAATACATTCTCTTATTATACTACGGACTTCTTACATCCGTTTATTGTAGTATCACGTGATTGCACAACCCAAAATCGCGATTATGTGCTGCGGAACGCACGGAATCCGGGATCATATCAAACATAGAGCGAAACCAATAACTGCTTTGGTTTTTATATTTGTAGTGATTTGTGGCATTTAAATTATAATTGAATAATAATATCATATATATAATTATATCATATATATGATGATCAATTTATAGATATAATCTTTAGCTTGAAATATGATTATGGCCTGTTCAATGACGAAAAGTGATATAATATATCACTTTTCGATTATGACACCCGGCATACCGGAGACCGGGATATTTTCCGGACCACTGTTGTGACACGTGACCGTGTTAAATGAATTTTCTTCTCCTTTTTTGTTTGCTACTGCGTTAGTTACGCAGTAGATTATGGAAAGAACAATCCCGAGCTTTTCTCAATATTCTTTCTCGAATTAAGGTGTCAAGAATTATGGATTTATACAATAAACCTTACCAGATCAGTATTTATCGTTTCATTTAAATAATTTATTATTAATTTCATTTTTTTTTTCATTTTACCATGTGTGACCATTTCGCCAAACTCATTCAATTCAGTGCATCTAACATCCTTCATCTGCGATCATTTATCTCAAGGGTGGAGCTAATACGGCAAGAAAACAAACTGAAGGTCAACGGAGAGCGATACATGACCGTAAGGGCGAATTTTGTTTTAATTTACAGAACATAATTAAACATTGAAGTAGTACCTATTACAGTAGATAAAATAGATCAATGTCATCGGTGAAAATGAAATGGTCGATACGAAAAATATGCAACCTAAGTCTTATTCAAATTTCCATCAGGAACACCCTTTCAAAATAAAATCATGAGAGAGAATCATTGAATCCCGTTTTGTATATAATGGGTTACGTAGATAAACTCTTAACAAGAAATACTTTGCTCGAAACGATTTGACCAGAAGTTAATGAAATATCTAGAAGAAATAAAACTTTTGCTATTAATTTTGTTTATCTATTACACGAACTAAGAAAAAAGTCACAATATTATTAACTGTATACAATAATGCATTTTTATCGAGGGAAAGTATTTTATAACTCCTCATAGCACTTATCACTTTACTAAACTTGCTGCTGAATTAAAAATGAAATTCATTACTTCAGGTAACTATGATTAAGATATCAAAATAGTTCACAGATGGGTATTTCAAAAGCGAACACAATTAGTCAAATATACTTGCAAAAGGAAGTATCAATTCAAAGCGCATATTTTAAGTATTATTTATTAAGTGTAATATTATTAGGCGTACCGAATACCGATTTTTCGGCCATCTAAGGTTTGCTTCGGATTTCAGCATTTCAGAAGAACCCCCAAACTAGCAGTTGGTATATGGAACTGTTTGTTAGCCGACCTATATATGTGCCAGGTAGAAGTCATTTAGCTTAATGAATTTGTAGTAATAAGATATTAATTATGATAAATAAATAACTTAATTTAATCCCAATTTATGTAGATAAACGTTGAGAAAACTTTAAGAATATCGATAATAAATCAAACAAAAAACGCAAATTACTTTTCATGATGTTTAAAATAAGGAAATTAACAGATAAGATAAAGATAAAATAAACAACATCTTACCTTTAACAACTTCTATGTCACTTTATTTATTATACTTTTTGTATTTCATAAACATAACAGCTGCGAATAAAATCCCTTCTATTCAAGTTGCAAATCTACAATAGCATGATGATTTCAAACGTGACTTATATAGAACAATTAATAGACATAGTTTACAATGAACTGATCGATAATTGTATTATAGCATGTTTAACACATTAAATTAGTGTAGGTTTTTTGACAAATTTGTCACTTATTGTGGAAATATAATGATATCGATGAATCTCGTTCTTTGTTTGTTGTAATTAAGATTTTTGTTTAAAAAAGAATAAAAGATAAACTCGCCACCACTAAGGAGATTGTTTTCAACGATTGAGCATTTTTGAATCAAAATTGGCAACAGTACTTTTAAAAATTCAACCCTCCTTTTGTGTTTTTAATAAGGTTTAAATATAAAGACTAAGTTATTCATTAAAGTTCCTAATTAGTACGTCGTGTATCGTGTGCAACTTTATTGTATGGATATGGCAGTTATAACAATTATATATTACTTTAAAATATTGTTTTAAAAGACATGTGCTTTGCAATGCGTCAAAGTGCCAGCGCGATATTTAGCTCCTTAAATTGATATAATTGCCCGCGAATCATTAATCTAGCTTTTAAAGGATATAATATCCTCCAGAATCATACCTGATAATTCTTTTTGTAATTTCTTAAGATAGTGGGGACGTCCGTGGCCGAGTGGTAAAGATCGTTGATTTCAAACAGCTTTCCTCTCAGGGATGCAGGTTCGAGCGGCAAAAGCGTTGCAGGTTTCTACATGTGAGAAAGCTTCCAAGCTAGCTTATGTCGCTCTTAATCTTGTCATACAATCGGCAACATCGGTACCTTAATATTTCTATATTTTTGTGAATATGGCCTAGTAAAGTTAGTTCGTTGGATTTTAGACAAAGGGCCGTAGGTTTCTTTCAGTTTTACTAGTGGAGAATAATGCCATTTTGTGCATTTTACCAGACAGAGGCTGACACCTGAGTACAATAAACAACCTTCTGTATAATACCTGAATAGCTTCCCAACAGGATATAATTCTAAGTACCGAGCGGGATTCGAACCCAGTGTGGTAAAGTCAACTTAATGGATATCAACGCACCCGAATAAATTAAGAATACTTTGAAGCGTTGGGCTAACTGTTTCACAGAACCTTCCAGAATACAACTGTCGAGGCGCTCATATAAGTTCATTTACTTAGTCCTTCCTATTGTTCAAAATGTTCGTATTATTCATGTTAATCTAGCCGTGCACTCTTAGGTATAATATTATTAAGCTATACGATTGAATGAATGATAAATATTGAATGTAGCATTTGTGAGTTGCTTTTATACAAAACTGCAGAATAATGTTTTAATATACAAACCTAACTTGCTTCTCACACACCAAACACAACAATGAATACAATGCACTACCTTAAAATACATAACCCATAAACTGGATGATTCACCGCTATTCATATTAACAGAAAAAAGACACAACGCTATTCATATTGAGAAAAAGAAAAGAAAAATAAATAAATAAAAGCTTCAAGAATTGAACTTGTCTAATTTAAAATGCAGAAATACTATGTCGTGGCCACAAGTTACTAAGTCGTGGAACGAGATAACTTAGTCGTGCGCACGGGATAATTAACCAATTAGAATACACTATATTTAATTTTGATTTTTTTTAAACTTAACAACTTACTTTTTCATGCAACATTAATCTTTGAAAATACTGAAGATCTTCACTTTGAACTTGTCTTTAGGATTCAATATTAAAAAGTCACCTCCAAGGCCCATCAGACAATAACTTTGACTATAGCTCTTTGTTGGGACACTTTTGTAATCGAATTGATCAGTTTGTACGTACTTACGCCTGTTTACCTTATTTATACGATAACATGAGAAGGAATAAGTCCTGGCTTATTTTGTCATTTTGCATTTTCACATTGTCCATGGACACTAGATAGCCTATGAGGATGTTTGAGGTCAAGGGTCAAGGTAACCATGACACTACATGTAAAATCCTTGTCTGATGAATACTTTTGAAGGAATAAACCATGGTTTATATAACCTAGAAAGATCATTGCACCTGATCAGTAGATGACATCTTATAATTTCGAGGTCATTGGGTAAAAAATCAGGGTCACAGTGACGCTAAATGTAAAATAATTGACCAGTCAAGAAGTTGTACAAATGGCATTTTTACAGGCTGGTGAAGTATGGGCATCCTTGAACTACATAACATGTCTAGTTAATTTGGGAAATTCATATAAATGGTGTAATCTGATTGGTTATTTATCTCGTGGCCACCACTTAGTAACTCGTGGCCACGCCATGGTATCCCGTGGCCACGACATAGTATCTAGTGGCCACGAGATAAATAAAAACACATACATGTCACCATTGTGCCACTGTATGTGCGTGTGTTGTTAAACATCAAATAAATAATATAGTTTGATTTGATATCAGAAACCGAATTTCTTATCATCATATCTGTGCGCACAATATTCCATTTTAAAGTACCTTTATGATTAAATGAACACACAAATCATAATTTTAACCGCTTTCACGAGTGTCGATAGAGCAGCACCATTCAAATCAGAAATTTCACTTGTAGTAATTATAAGTGTTTATTAGATGAATTTCTATACTAACTAAAAAAATATTCATCACGATGTTCAGACATTTTATTCTATAACATATGTTAAATTATTTCATCCGAAATACTTTTTAAAGTCAACAATATTGATATAGGGGGGGTCGAAAAAACGATCTGTTGAAATGATTGACCGAAAGTTTATAACTGTTCAAAAATACACATTAAATTGAACACATATAAGCAAGCTTTTTTTCGGGGAAAAAAAATAGAAAAACGCTAAGGAAAATTGTTAAGATTCATGTTGATAAAAAACCCACCGAAAGCGTTTCAAATCGGGGCTACGATAGTGCTTTCCCACGCCCCGGCGTAATATTTGATAAAACGGGTCCGAAAATTTAATGATGCTTTTTTCCGTATTCTAACCCCTCTCGACAAAAGTAAAGGAATAAACTTGAAAGCGACACGATTTTTTTAAAGTATTTTATACAAGCTGTTAAAAAATACCACTGTCAAAATTGCAATAACAAAAAAAACATTTTTTTGTAAAACTTAGTTTTTAGTTTTTTTCCCTATCACTTGAACGGAGCTGCCATTGTTCCAATTTCCCAAAGTTTTGAATGGTACAAAAATTACGGGCAAATAAATTTTGGTTTAACCCTTACCTCTGAGCATTTTTTTGACAAAATGGCCCTGAAAAGCCACCTTTTAATTAAATGCATAAATATTTAAAAATTTCAAACGATTAATTCACAAAAACTGGAACCCTTTCCTTTGAACAGCAGCCTTTTTCCTAAATTTTTTGTTACCATGGAAAGGGGCGTCCAAAATTGCCAAAATCAATTTTTTTTTTCCCACAAAACTAATTTCAAAGTGTTGGGAACCTCTCAAAGGGTTAATTTTAGAGTCAAAGGGTTTTCTCGTTGGTAAAAATTTACCTTAAATCGC
>NW_026853253.1:0-124130 GCF_026571515.1 Ruditapes philippinarum
CTAACACAGATATTAACAGTGATTCGGATTCTAGTGATGATGACAAAAAGTGAAGATAAATGCTTGCCCTATGACACATGTCTTCAGCAATCTGGTGGTAACGAAATATTTTCCATTGCTCCAGCAGAAGGAAACAAACCTCAAAGAATGTTGACAGACCCAGATGCTGAACATTTGTCATTCCCAGCATTATTTCAAAAGGGCGATTCGGCTATACCTACAAGCGAGACACAAAATTACAACATAGGCAATACCTGAATGCTAGGTTACTGAATGAAGACACAAGATTTGCCACAAACACTGACTTCATATTTTTTCTCAGTTTTCACTCCGAGAAAAATCAGTTTAATTGACAATGTGCAAATTGCTTAAGAAAGTTCAACGTAGGGACGCAGTGACAGCTGCTTGATTCAAAGTCCTCTCAAACACTGCAAAGTTTTGTTTCACAGAACCTTGCTTATATGTTGTTAAAAAAGATACTGCGGTTTTCACCTGTTTGATTGGCCCAGAATTTGCATGTTTTGATCCTACTGGCAATGGTTTTCGTCAATTGGGATGGTGTTCTTACATGGTTCCTTTTACGATTTGTCATCCGCCTTGATTTACGATGGACTGAAAATAATAAAGATTAATTTTTACACAGGCAAACATGGTGTTCAGTTAACCGAATGAGGAGGTTCCGTGTATGCCCTGTGAAAGATTAAATGCAAATGGCTTGAATATAATTTCCTGTTAACTGCAAGCTAGACCATTTCGACTAATAAGGTCCAACAATTCTTTAAGATTATGATCTTGAAGAACAGAGTTTTAGGTGAAGTGAAGCACTACTTCATACGAACGGAATTTCAACAGAGAGGCTCTCCGCATGTCCACTGTGTATTCTGGGTGAAGAATGCCCCAGTATGTGGTAGAAATTCTGAACAAGCAATCTGTGCATTTGTTGACAAATACGTATCATGTCAACTGCCTTGTGAAAAAGATGATCATGAACTCTGTCAGTTAGTATCCACTCTTCAACAGCACAGACATACAAGAACATGTAGGAAGAGCGGTGTGTTCTGCCGGTTCCATTTACCTAAAATCTTGGTACCATTCACATTGCTGACTAAAGATAAAAACAAATACAATACATCTACTACAACAAACAATATACATGACTCTTATGTTGGTGACCAAAACGGCATGACTGGTGAAAATGGATTGGAAACTTCATTTAGTGTCATGAATAACACAGTTTCCAGTAACTTCAAGAAGTCCTCAACATGTGCAGCATTAAAGAAGATATATATGCAAGTCTGAGTTATCAGTGAAGATTTTCCATAAAAGGGATACATGTGATGAATCTGTTAATAACTACAATGCAGTAATCCTGAAAAGCTTGGAGGCTAACATGGATCTACAGTACGTCACTGATGTATATGCATGCATTAAATACATAGTTAGCTATGTCACAAAGGATGAAAGACAACTAAGTGATCTTTTGAGGAATGCCCGCAAACAGGCGCACAATACAAATCTCCAACAGCAGCTGAAACATCTTGGAAATGTTTTCCTTAACCATAGAGAGGTTTCAGTTCAAGAAGCAATTTACAGGGTTCTTCCAATCCCTTTGAAACGCACAAGCGTGAGTGTTGTATTTATTCCAAGTGACATGGAAGAAGACCGAGTACGACTTGTAAAACCAAGCCATCTTCTAGAAAATTTAGATGATGAGAGTGAAGATATATTCTGTAATGCTTTACCTGACAGATATGCCGCTAGACCAGACACTCTAGAATATATGTGCTTACCAGACTTCGCATCATCATACACCAGCTACACAGAACCTACTGATGATTTTCAGACTGTAGATATGACAAGCAGTGAACATAAAGGAAAAGTTATTAAACTTAAGAACAGTAAAGGTTACATGAGAAAACGACACCAAACATGTATTGTTAGAACTCACACATACTCAAAATTCAAAAACCCAGAGAAATACTTCCACTCCAAGCTGATGATGTACAAACCATGGAGGCGAGAAGATGACATCAAAGCTGGTTGTCAAACATATGAAGAAGCATATATAGTCTAATCAAAGTAAATAAAAAGGTTAAGCTATAAGCAACAGAAACAAAAAGTACTCTCCACGAAAGAACATGTGTAGATAAGAGTTAATAAAAAAATCGCATGCTCAGCGTTTTACCGTTTTGAAATTATTGACTTTTTAAAATAGCATTTTTTTAAAAAAATTCTAATGGCCACAACTGTACACCGTACGCCGTTTTTGTTATCTCCCTTTGTTGCTCTCCAAGCTGAAGTTCGAACGCGCGAGGAATTCGAAAGTGTAAACAGTCGACGTTTTCACAGATTTTTTGCCTTTGGAGACAGAAAAAGGTAAATTATTGATGGTCTTGAAAAGATAATACAATGCAGAACATGCATTTCATATAATCTTCTTTTAAATTATTTTTTTCCAAACATTTAGAACTCAAAGCATGTAGATGACCTTGGTTATGTCTCACGGGGCTGGAGGCAGATATTTAAGATTTCTGGTGTATGTCTATCTCTGTTATGCTTATATTAACTTTGTTTTTTGTACAAACTAAGAATAATCACGCAAAGAGTGATTTTTTGGCAAAAAAATATTGTTCCGGTAAGCAAACGCTCGTTGTTTTTTTTAACTACGGAAGCGGATACGGGTCAAAAGTACGTTTAAATCAATAAAATTATAACACATTTTTTTCGCATTTTACAGTGAAAGTTTGCATTTTTCAGTAAACTTCATCAACATTTTCAACAATTGACTAATCTTGCTGCAGTTTCTTCGCATTTTAGCGTGAACAACAAAATTGAATATACATTTTTGAACTTTCATTTTACAGATATACCGTAACATTGACTGAATCTCTGTAGTGCTGCCTTCTGTTCTGAAAAGATGTTGATATGCAAGAGTCAACTATAAATGGAATATAATGAATAGTACGTAGATATATAATTTAACTCTGTGTGTTGAATATAAAATTTAGTTTATTCATACGCTTCATTTTACTATAGTAACAAACATATACCTTTTAAATTACATAAATAGTAACACTGTAATTATTACAAATTATGTCAAATATGATCAACAAGTTAACATAATAAAATAACAATATTTTAATTCTTTTATAGACATGTCGCAGGCTCCGCCATTTAAAGCCCTATCATAGACTTGGAAATCTTGGCTTAAAAACTTATATAGACAGCATTCATTGAAAGAGTTCAATATTTTGTGAAAATAACATAAGCTGTGGTGAGTAAGTTTGTTTTTTTATAAATACTCAGTATCATATATTTGTTCTTGAAAAATATATATTGATTTTATACTTTAAATTTGAGAATTTATAAAAGGAAAAATAATAGTTTTAGCGCAAACCTTGATTATTTTCATAAATTTTCAGGATACAGTAACACACAAACTTTATGAAAGCACATTGAGGCTAAGGGAGTGATAGGTACATGATTAATTTGGATGTCATAAATTTAGTGGAAGGTTGATTTTAACATGCTAATTTGTTTCAAAATTATGCCAAATTATATTTATGGTAAAATCGATATGAAACAATAGAATGATCTGGTTTGATAAATCTTTTAAAAATACGCATGAATCAAATAACTTTGATTTTCCGATTCAAATTCACAATTTCAGTATCAACTATATACATTGTTTTGTACATGTAAATTATATTAGTAATATTTTAACATAATAACATATTTAACAGTTTAAAATATAGGATGCACATGGAAATCACACATATTTATTTATCTTTATTAATTTATTTTAAAGTGTAATTATTCACTTAACCCTGATATTTTCATTATTAAACAGAAGATGGATTGTCCAATTTGCAAGGAAGAGCTTGATCCAAGAGGACAAGAGTATCTCTGCTAAACGCGTTTTAACAAATTTGCATATTTCTGGGGAAAAACCCGGGGTGAATGGAGAAAATAAATTCCCGGAGACTAAAATCCATAAAGACTGTGAAGAAAAAAACACCCACGAACTCTTTAAAAAAATTTAAAATGACAAAAAAATCCCCAGAGAATTGCAACCTTTTACCAGGGTCAAATTACAAAATTTTATTTTTAAAATATTGTCTGTTTTGTGGTTCTCCTGCAAAATTTAAATTAAAATTTTGGGAAATCAAAAAACGAAAATGTAATGAAGTGTGGACCCCGATCAAAGAATTTGAATTTTTAGGTGAAATTGACAATGATATAAAAAAAGGAAAATTTTTGACAATTTGGCCCCCGGGTTTTTTGGGAGAATTTCCCCTGGAAAAGTTTACCAGCAGCAAAATGCTATCTATACCCAAACATGTAGCTCCAATTTTCTAACTGGTAAAGGAACACCTAAACGTTTTTCGGGAGAACAATTAGATCGTACTAGTCCATTTAAGAAACAAAAGATAAGTCCTAAGAGAACCCCATTTGACGTTATGGAATCATTTATAAGCGTAACTAAATATATTGAGGACAATGACGGAGTTATTCTTACCATTGGTGAACTATCTATATCTAATGATGGAAAATCTTTGTGGTGATTGTGCATACTCTATTCCTCATATGAAAAAGCTTTTACATCATTTTGGAGATTGTATATCAATAATATCTAAAAACGGGAAAGCCGACAAGATTATGATGACAAAAACCGCGTCTGTTATTTTAAATGAATTTTCAGAACAACAATATGGTTTGACAGTGGAAGAAAAGAAAAAGAAAATCATTAGAACCGCAGCAAAATTGATCAGATCTGACATTTGTTCAATGAAAGTGACCAGAAAGTATTATCCAACTCCATCACATGTGTCATCTATTGAAAAAAAAATGCTGTACCAGGTAGTATATTTGATCTTCTCTCAACTATAATTCCAGATAAAGAGGAACTTAAGATGATTTCTATTGGACAAACTATTATACAAGCATCTAGACCTAGAAGGATATTGGTGCCTTTACAAATTTCATAGACAGTATAAACTTTTTGAACTTGGGGTTGCCAATGATCAAAGATATGCAACATAATACACACTTTGAAATTCAATAGATAAACTCAAAAATATTGTAGACATCATAATTGACAATAAACAATGCCTGTTTAGTATAATTCATATATGTGGTAGACATAATTGACAATAAACAATGCATGTTTAGTATAATTCATACATGTGGTAGACATCATAATTGACAATAAACAATGCATGTTTAGTATAATTCATATATGTGGTAGACATCATAATTGGCAATAAACAATGCCTGTTTAGTATAATTTATATATGTGGTAGACATCATAATTGGCAATAAACAATGCATGTTTAGTATAATTCATATGTATGGTTGACATCATAATTGGCAATAAACAATGCATGTTTAGTATAATTCATATATGATTCAGACTTTGTTCTTGAACACATATTTTTTTATTATTAACCAAAACCAATAATTAATTGAATACTTTGTCATACTCTTGTATATTCTGGTGTTTTATATGTTTTGTTTTGTGTCATATAATATATACATGTAATTCATAGATTGTCTGTAATTGGATCTACATTACATTTAAATGGATTAAAAATGTTTATTTTATTCTAATTTTAATAATGAGTGTATGACATTATAATAATGTACGTAAAGTATATGAATATAATAATATATTCCAATATTTTGCGCATGTCACATTCATGACAGAAATTTCATATATGTCAATTGTTATTGCCATTTGAGCTATTCGACATTCACATATAAATATTGTACATGTTAATATCGTTAAGATATAGGAATGAAAAGAAAAATAATTACATTGATAACGATGATGATATTTTATTGTTTATTTGGTCACATTGAATGCAAATGCAAAGTGTGAGGTATATTTTCCATTAAGTTGCTGTATCAACATTTGTATGAAATAGTGGGTGGGGTACATTATTTACCCCGTCAAAAAGTAAACAAATGCTTAAACAGCTAGAAAATACCCACAGTAGGGCTATCACACATTATATTAGCGTGTTTAAACAAACAGTGAAGAATTAAAGCCTTTAACAGTAATACTATAGGCATATAGGCGTTGTTAAAGGCCTTTTTTACATTATTATTTCTCTCAAAAATCAGGATTTGGGACCTTAAATCAATGTCATTTTTCAAAAAAATGGTACGTGCGATTTTTGCGATTTTTCACATCATCGTTCAAATGTTATAGGTACTTGTTACAGAAGTTTTGTTTATGTTGCTGATAGTTCAACCCTTTATGGAGTTTTTTTCGGAGTTTGATCAGCCTAATAGCCAGAGTCATGCCATAGTTGGTCAAAACATGGAACGTTTTGAACAGAATTCTGAAGCTGTTGATAATGCAGTAGATAGCCTACTGGCGCTTGGGAAATTATCAACAGCGAGACAATTCAGTAAGATCTAGAAGATTCATGTGCGACCCATGCAGCTGACCCTGATTCTGCGATACTGGATCCAAACTTCCATACTATTCCAAATTTTGATACTGTAGCGGAAATAGGAGACCATCAGGTTCGTTACACTGTTATACAACATCTTCTACCAGATGGAGACTACAGGGCACTGGTTCGATATCTTAATGTTCAACAGAGACAACTGTTTGAATGCAAGCTAGAATGGTGTCGCTCATACACACAAGGGCGGACCACTGGTAGCAAACCTGAGCCATTCTATACTTTCCTTACAGGGGGGCAGGAACTGGGAAATCTGTGTTGATAACAGCAATATACAACATGGCAGTAAGAGAACTCAGAGCTGAGAGAGACTCTCCAGATGATTGTACTGTCCTACTTCTTGCACCGACAAGTACAGCAGCTTTCAACATCAATGGCCAATCTGTACATTATGCTCTTCGGCTGCCTATAAAGAAACACTCGTCATCACAGGATTACCTTCCACTCTCACAAGAAAAACTGCAGGATCTCAGATGTTAATTGAAAATTTAACCCTCGTCATAATTGATAAGGTTTCAATGATTGGAGCCCAGGAACTGTACACAATACACCGACGACTAATGGAAATTAAAGGTGTGACATCTTCTCCAACTTACTTTGGTGGAGTTTCAATATTTGCAGTCGGTGACTTGTATCAGCTGCCACCAGTTTGTGAAAAACCAGTGTTTGCATTGCCAAAATCTCCTCTTGCAAGATTGGCAGGTTCAATTTGGATGCAGTTGTTCAAACTCTATCACTTAGAACAGATAATGCGACAGAAAGATGACCTTGACTTTGCATTGGCATTGAATCGCATCAGAACGCAGGACCACACACGTGAGGACATTGCATTGTTACAGTAAAGAATTATTTCTCCAGAACATCCTTATTACCCTCATGATGCTTTGCATTTGTTTGCAGACAACAAACATGTAGACCAGTACAATCACCGTAAAATACAAACATTGCCTACACAGAAAGTGTTGTTAAATGCAAGGACGTCAAACCCACAGGCTGCCAAATTCCTGATAATATATCTTTACCAGATAATCCTGCCTTTACAGGAGGCCTTGTAAAACAGCTGACTTTGGCCATAGGTGCAAGGGTTATGGTAACAAAGAACATAGATGTTGAGGATGGACTGACCAATGACACACAAGGACTTGTTGTTGGATTCTATCCAGAGTTATTCGATACAGAAAACCAAATTTTTGCTGTTATGGTTCAATGTGATACACAGTCATCTGGAGCTCAGACAAGACACAAGTACAAGCAACTAGAAAGACAATACCCACATGCAGTCCCAATATTTAGAAATGAAGTTAGAGTGAGCATCTCAAGTCGCGGTGGCAACTATGTTAGTCGCCTACAATTTCCACTTAGATTAGCTTGGGCTTGCATGATTCATAAAATACAAGGCATGACCCTCCAACGCGCAGTTGTCAGTTTTCAAGGACGATTTTTCCATGGCCAGTGCTATGTCGCTCTGAGTAGAGTTTCTTCGCTGTCTGGGCTTTTTATCACTGATTATGCTGACAACAAAATCACAGCAAGCTCTGCAACTACCCGGGCAATGAAGGAAATGAGCACCAATTGTTTAAGTATAGTTTTGAATCCCATCACCCAGAAACCAACAAACATGCTATCAATTTCATTGCTTAATGTTAGATCTTTGACACGCCATTATCCAGACATACAGGCTCATCATGATTTAGACCTTGTTGATGTGAACTGCTTCACTGAAACCTGGCGTAAGAAACAAAAGTCAATCCAGGTACTGGGGAAAACTGTGTTCCGTCAAAACAGACCTAAAAAGCAATCAGGAGGAGTCATCATGTATGTGTCTGGCAGTTTCAAACCGCAGCTAATTTTAACATACTCAGACAGAAATATGGAACTTGTAACTGTGAAAGTGGGGTCATTGAGTATAATGCTGGTATATGTTTCAGTAAATGCTTCCAGGTCACAAGCAGTTCTTGTATTGCAAGAAAAACTTCAAAATCTTGAAAAGCCAGTTATTGTTCTAGGAGATTTCAACAAAATCCCACATGCATTGTCAGATATCCTCACTCCTGTTATCAATGTCTCTACAACAAACACTGGATCAAGTCTATGTGTCAGAAGATATACACCCATGTGTTCACCTGTCAACTCCGTACTTCTCAGACCATCAAATTATTTGGATTGGGGTCAATTTACAGTCACTAGGAAGTTCTTAAACCACCCATAATATGAACCTTCATAGATGCAGGTTTGCTTGTCTGATTTTATAGTACTACACTATTCTCAAAATTCATCTCAATAGTTATACAAGAAAAGCATTGATGCAAAGCATCAAAGGGCGTCCAAGCAAGAAATGCAGCAAGTGAAGATGAACTAGTAGACATCTGATGACCAGATTTTCTTATAAACTTTTCAATGGATATTTGGTTTTTACCAGA
The DNA here is from genome assembly GCF_026571515.1 of Ruditapes philippinarum. Lineage (NCBI taxonomy): Eukaryota > Metazoa > Mollusca > Bivalvia > Venerida > Veneridae > Ruditapes > Ruditapes philippinarum. The sequence goes on from NW_026853253.1 coordinate 8,897, forward strand.
ATTGTATATCATTTATAAATGGGCGGACGAAGGACATTGTTCATCATGAACATTGGTAGGCATGCTAAAGATATATTTAATGTTTTTTCCACAGGAACTTGAAGTTCTATCAATATTAACAATAATATCCAAAATATACAGTTCTATAATATCCAAATATACATATGGCGCAATTTATTGACCCATAAGATAATTTCATTTGAATATGTTTGCATTGCGAAATTCTCCAGTTCGCTATTCATTGTACATATCGCGACATTTCATTTTTGATTATTTAATCAAACACACTCGTACCAATCGGAATGATCGGCTATTACGACCGACGAAAAGGCCCGAGAAGTTGCAATTGCCCTTTCACAAAATCTGATTTCATTCCATAAAAACTAACCTTTTTTGTGACAAAATTCCGATTCGGGGAGCATCACCCGTCTTCGACGGCCTCTTGTTTTTCAAAAGCTTTTCCTTTTGGGTGTCCAAAATTAATCATTGGCCGAATACCTGAACAAGTTCTTGCTTCTGTTTTTTTTTGCAGTTCGTACAAGTAAAGTGATTTAGTATTGTGCATGGAAGTAAAATTTTAAATTGTTTACAATCGTTTACGTTTTTCAGAAAATTTAACACTAAGCCATGCTTTCATCATTTGATTAGCAATTGAAATTATTATTCAAGGTTAGAAAAATAATTGTTTGCCCTTCACAATAAACAAGAGGGCCATGATGGCCCTGAGTCGCTCACCAGAAACAACTGCTTTTCAGTGTTGGAATGTCAATATATTCTAATATTAAATTTGAGCATAGAATATGTTTAAACAATAATTTGAAGAAATGCCATGACCTGGGGCATTTAAGCTTTAGCTTAAACGGGGCTAATCAAATTAATATGAGCAAACTTGATAAAAGACTACCTAAGAATGCTACAAAGTTTGGTGATCATCTATCAATTATTTCAGTAGGAAATGATGTTCGAAGGTTTTTTCTATTTTTAGCTTTAGTGGCCCCTAAAAGGGGCTAATCAAATTAATATAAGCAAACTTGATAAAAGAGTACCCAAGAATGCTACAGACAAAGTTTGGTGATCATCCATCAATTGGTTCTGAAGTAGAAGATGTTTAAAGGTTTTTCTATTTTTAGCTTTAGCGGCCCCTAAAAGGGGCCAATCAAATTAATGTGAGCAAACTTGATAAAAGATTACCCAAGAATGCTACAGAAAAAGTTTGGTGATGATCCATCAATTACTTCTGTAGAAAAGACATTCAAAGGTATTTCTATTTTGAGCTTTTGCTGTCCCTAAAAGGGGCCAATCAAAATAATATTAGCATTCTTGATAAAAGACTATTCAAGAATGCTACAGACAATGTTTGGTGATCATCCATCAATTAGTTCTCTAGTAATAGATATTTAACGGTATTTCTATTTTTAGCTTAATTAATATTAGCGAACTTGATAAAACACTACCCTGGAATACTGTCGACAAAATTTGGTGATCATCCATCAATTACTTCTGTAGGAGAAGATGTTTAAAGGTTTTTCATTTTTTTAGCCCTTGAGACCCCTAAAAAGGGGCCAATCAAAATAATATTAGCAAACTTGATAATAGACTACCCAACAATGCTACAGACCAAGTTTGGTGAGCATCCATTGATTAGTTCTCTAGAAATAGACATTTAACGGTATTTCTATTTTTAGCTTGAGCGGCCCCTAAAAGGGGCCAATCAAATTAATATGAGCAAACTTGATAAAACACTACCCAAGAATGCTACAGACAAAGTTTGGTGATCATCCATCAATTAGTTCTGTAGGAGAAGATGTTTAAAGGTTTTTTTCTATTTTTAGCCCTAGATACCCCTAAAAGGGGCCAATCAAAATAATATTAGCAAACTTGATAATAGACTACCCAACAATGCTACAGACAAAGTTTGATGATCATCCATCGATTAGTTCTCTAGAAAAAGACATTTAACGGTATTTCTATTTTTAGCTTTAGCGGCCCTTAAAAGAGGCCAATCAAATATATATGAGCAAACTTGATAAAACACTACCCAAGAATGCTACAGACAAAGTTTGGGTGATCATACATCAAATAGTTCTGTAGGAGAAGATGTTTAAAGGTGTTTCTATTTTTAGCTTTAGCGGCCCCTAAAAGGGGCCAATCAAATTAATATGAGCAAACTTGATAAAAGACTACCCAAGAATGCTACAGACAAAGTTTGGTGATCATCCATCCATTAGTTCTGTAGAATAAGATGTTTAAAGGTTTTTCTATTTTTAGCTCTGCTGACCCCTTAAAGGGACCAATTGGAATGACATGAGCAAATTCAAGTGTGACTGTCACAAGGATGCTACAGACCAAATTTGAAGTAAATCTGACCAGTAGTTTCAGAGAAGAAGACGATTGTTGACGCATGACGACGGACGACGGACGCCGGAGCATCCCCCTTTGATACTAATAGCTCACCCTGAGCCTTCGGCTCTGGTGAGCTCTAAAAACCAAATATTTGTGAAGCAAAATTACTTGCAGTTTGTTTTGACAAATAAACCTCTCCTTTATTCCACTTAATAAAGTTAAATACATGTTTAAAAAATTGAATTTATTAAATATCCTGTATGTTGTAATTAAGGTTGTTGTATATATATATGTTATTATGATTCAAAAACAATTTTCAAGCATCAAAGAATATGCAAAATATGTAGTGCAAATATTTGTCCACATTATATGTAATCATTAAAATATGTGCATTCATTTCTTATTGAAATATTTGACTTACACTTTATTAGAAATAAATTTCTGATTACCTCCCTTTATTAACATGAAATAGAAATTTAGTAATATCTTTACAAATAATGAGTTTTTGAACTAACACTATCGACAAATTTCATTTGAGCAATATATTTATGATATAAAACCATAACAAATTAGTTACGGGATAGTTAAAGGTTTTATTTAGGACTGCGGATCTAAGTAAATTGCTCAGCTTTATTTAACTTAATTTAGAGTCACATCAGATAAAAATATATTCTAAAGTTAACGGTTCTGCTGGAAAAAGATATTTACAAATGTCCGATACTATACATCATCAAGACCGGCCCCTTGGTTTAGAATAATTCACTTTTCAAACATTGCAAGCAAAAAGTATTTCTACGTCAAATAAGGTTTATCTTTAGTATGCAGCTAAAGCATCATCAAATAGTAAAAATCCTGCTAAAACAGTAATTTTAAACCAAATCATAGCGACAAATTTTCAAATAGACTAAAAGAAATGAAAGCATTCGGCCTTCAAGTAAACAGTTTAGAAAACTAATAATATATATTCTTTAAAATGTCGTAGAAGATATCCATCTGTAGACAAGAAGTTAACATTAGTTTCAATTTGAAATTTAGCATTGTCATACATTTCACAGCATAAAATGGTATTTTTTCGAGATCCACTTTCCGTGTTTTCATCTATTAAAAATCGAAAGTCCGAGAATATTATAATTTAGAAACTTCTTTCCCAATCTATTGATATTCTAAGAAATAAGCCCGTCAAGAAATGTTGGATTCAACGCCACGTAGGAATACGAGCAAATAAAACAAGTAAATGATTTGGCTAAAAACGTCCTTAAATTCTCAACCAGGACTTTTATCGTTACCAAATAAAAAGTTTAAACCTTCAATAATTATACTGATTTCATCGGAAAAGTATCCAAATTGAGACAAAACTTCATAAAACAAATTTCATGTTATCAACGCTTGTCTTGAAAAAATCCCCGTCTCTATACCTCCTAAACAGCCATGACCAAGTTGTAGAATTGGAATACAGTTACATATTCTTACCTTTTGTTCCATTTTGTATAACTAGCAATAAATAGTTTACTGTCAATGATTTCCTTCTTGAATGTCATGATCATGCGCATGTTCGTGGCCCATATATTCGAGTCAATTAACTTAGAGAGAACATTTCGGCTCAGCTCCAAACCCTTGATTCGTTAATTAACGGAGGTAAACTTGTATTCTCAGATTTAACTACATTGTGCTTCACTTGTACCAAATCATTTTATGTGTACTTATGTGTTTGGTGCAATATAACCAGTAATATGTTAGTGTCGCCGTTAACCTCATAAAATAATAATTTGACAAAATTCAATTTAAATGCACTTGTAGTTTATTATTTCAATATGTTTGCCACCATTTCAACTACGTGTATTATATATAAACCATTCATAGTTCGATTATTTGCGTACATTGTGTTAAATAGCTTACATGATTTATAAATGTTATAAGCGTTAACTACAAAAGTTTTTTCGTAAGTATAATGTACTTATTTCTTTTCACTTATTCCGTTAATTTAATTATTCTAATTGCCGAGACGTCAATAAATATTATCAACGTTATTTCCTACTCACACAATGACAGGTTTTTCGTAATCCTATTCACATATTATTTCCTAGAAAGTACTGTTATTTCAGCATTATTATTCCATTACGTTGAAAAGCTTATACTAAAGCTTCTAATTTAATTATATATAGCTTAATGTGTTATTTCACTAAATGATATAAGGATAATGTTACACTGGGAATCACATAAGTACACTTCATGTTCACGAAATGAATATAAAGAAATACTTTACTGACTAAGCGACTATAATTTTATCCTGCAGACGATCACTGAAATAAAATTGATTTGTATCAAGGATATTAATATTACAAGATCTTTTTAAACACTTATAATTGAGTTAAGATGTTTTAAAATATAGTTTTAAAATATTCGGGTATTCATGTAAACAATCGAAATTAACCTTTCTATGTTGTATTAGGTTGAGATGCGTCCTTTTACATTTAAGGTTCTTAATCTCATTTTCAATCGATTTTATCACCGTTCATGAACAAGCCCGATGGAATCTTTTTTTTATAGATTCCATTTATTTCTATTTCATGGGGTGTGGACAGTAGGTGGAATTTACCGTTCGTGAACATGTTCATTCAAACCGTATGCAGAAGTTTTAAATTTGCAGTTTAAGGGGGAGGGGGGGGGTGTCCTTTGTCAGGACAGAGTATTACAAATTATTGTCTTGTCTTACAAGAGTGATCAGTGACCACATGAGTTGCCTGATGAAAGTCAGTTGTATATTGCAGATAGTGTGTAGCAGACAGCGCACAAATCAATGATAGGCCAAAGACGCTTTTTGTTATTCAAGATTCATAACTCAGACCCTACTGTGTAGCAGTCGACACAATAACCGAATGCCAAAAATTTATTACTTGACAAAAATATCGGACATATATAATTCTTGAGATATAAAAAACTCTAGCATGCAACCATGTTTAAGAACTGTATTTTATTTAATTAAGCTAGTGAATTCTCTCATAGGATTGAAATTTGTCTAAAGTAACGAAGTCTAGATTATTGACTTACAACAATCTGCTACAAGACAAACAATTCAACAAAAATCATGCCAATATTTCGACTCGATTTGATATGTCTTCAGTATCATTTGAAGAAGGAACTTATTATGAAAATGGTTTCCATGCAGCGTTACAATAACGTGTAATATATGGGTTTAAGTGCGGTTACAGTTCTGTTTAGTTATATGCAAATTTTTTGTTAATTAGGCACTCAAGCCGTAGCGGGCGTGAGGTATAATGCACGTTGCAGGCTTCATAACCTCTGATCCCCTTTCAAAATTCCATTTTATTTAGTTCCGCCCATTGTTTTCTCGTTTAGGGCACACGCTTTTTATTACTTGGGGACCATACGCCGCTTTTCATGGAATGACACGGAAGTGTCACATTGAAGGTTCCATGATAACCGCCGTATGAACACATCTGCGGATGTTTCTAAATTCAAAATTTTACTATTTCGTGTTTAAATGTTGAATTCTGCTTAAGCCGGTGCTAGGGGGCGTGGACGGTAACTTGCACTTTCCAGTACCGTCCATGAACAGGCTCAATCAAACCGAGCCTGCAACATTTTCAATTTTGCCGTGTTGGGCTTTCTTTAGGGATTCTATATTTATCTATTTCATTTTTCCTCATGGAAAGAATCTTTCTTGCATATCAGACTGGCGTTTCCGTTAGTTTTACCCATGCCGGAAATTTCATCTGGCATGGGGGGTTCCAGATGAGTCGCGTGCTGTACAAAGGCACGATAAAGATGACGTCATTTTACCGTTATGAATGATTTTGTAATTCATACGCTATTGAATGAAAGTAGTTACGGTTGTAATGATATAAATTTTCATTGAAAATAAAGATAAAGAATTTAAAATATAATGGAATATGGTAGAATATGCAAGAAAAAATATCTGACATATGTTTGCGGTTCGGAATCGGAATATCCGTCCCTCGGTCACCCGCCCATGGGCGGTAACTCGGCAAGCCTCGTTACCGCCCAATGGGCGGGTCACCTCGGGACAGATATTCCGATCCGAACCGCACAATTTGACAGATATTATTATCAAACCGAGCGTGCAATTTCCATATTATTCTCAAATGATTCATGATTCCGAGGAAATGTATGTTTTTCGTCGATTTTATTCGGGAAGAATACGAGTGGTTTCTTTGCAATTCAACATTTGTTTACATTTTTAATACCATTATATTTTAGAACAATACACCCAAGTTTAGTTTTATGAGGATAAAAATCATTTGATCCTGATCTAGATTCTTACTTACTTAACATGGGGCCAGATGATCATTTGCATTCAAAATAATTTCAAAATTAACATGAAATATAGCACTTGAAAGAAAAAACACATTGTTGTAAAATAATAAATTAAATCCCCAAAAACTATATCCATAATTGTTGTCGTCTTGATTCTTCGAAACTATAATGGAGAGTTTATTTCCTTGTTTATGATATTTACATCGATTATAAAGCTGTGTTGTGTTCCAACTTCTCCAACTTTATTACTTTCTTCTTCGGCGTAAACAAATTTTTAAAATTACTGCTTTACATTATAGCTCTTTGATATAAGTTCATAGACAGAACTTAATCTCCTTGACATATCAACTTTGCTGCTTTTCATTATCGTTATCTTCAATAATGACAAGCGAGAGGAAGTTAAAAGAATTTAGCCGATTGTATTTTATATATTTTAACAAGTTTTATAGTAATCATATTATAACAGCTGTTATTATACTATGTGATGTAATTGCGAAGGTCCTAAGAAAATTGAAAGCAGGGAGTAGCTCAATAGGGCGTTCGCAATAAATGCGTAACGTCTTAATATATTTCCCTTCCTATTCGAAATATGAAAGAATGTGCAGGGTATTTAGAAATATTTTACTTGTGTTTTAACGAATCTTACAAATATTATACAACGAGTCTTCTAAAACTCTAAAACTTGTTGATAATGTACACAAAATGAGTAATTGAACTTGAACATAAACGCAAAATTTCAGTGAATTTATTTAGTTAAATCATATGGAAACGATCCACAGCCATTTATTTCTGTCTCAAAAATACAGAAACGAAATCATGTTTATTTAATAACATTACTCTATTGTAACAGTATTTGTTTCGTATCTTATTTTATGTAAGGAACCACATTTTATCATTTCTGTATCGTTAGGGATTCTGTTTTTCTCTATTTTGTTTTCATTTTCATATTCAAAACATTTAAATTGAATCCTAACTGTATTCGAAGTTGCGATTTTCTGTCAATATGCATATGAAATTGTCATCGTACATTGTTGAAACACTGGTTATATTGGACTCGTCGTATACAGCTGCCAAACCTGCCGCCTCGGTCAATATACATTTGGCAGCTATGTGAAAGCCCGATAATATTGTTCTTTTACAATACTCATGCATTATATGTTTAACTGGAAGTGCTTACATATTAAACTCTTTTCGAATTGCGATGATCTTAAAACTTGTTTTAAAAACATAACAATGATGAACATATATATTGTTTAACCATATGTACTTGTAATTTATTTCAAGGCACATTATTCCTCAGACACATTTTTTAAAAATTTCTCTAGGGAGGCAAAACTTGAATTTTATAATGTTTATTCAATGGCTTAAGAGAATGTTAGATGCTTTTTACCTGATAAAAGTAGCGATAAATGTGATATACTTTGTCGTTAAAGTTTCAAAATGTTAAAAAAAATAGTATATTGACTTTCATACAGAATATAGATTCACTATACCTGTACATATTGTCAAAACACAACAGATGAAAAGATGGTTAATGTGTTTGGCCGATGAGTATCTTTATGGATACTATAAAGTACATCACAATTTTTATTATTGTAGTATTATTATTTTATTTATTTATCCTATTTTTTATTTCATTATTACATTTTTGAATTTAAAAAAAAAAACGCATTTCTGAGGAATACTAGACCTTTATGGAAAAAATATAATTGTGATATTTTTTCGATGAAATATTTTCTGTTGTTGTTTTAGATATAAATACAAATTTTAAAACTGATTTAAACTTTTTGTGTGTGTGTGCAATTATGATATGATTAATCTCTAACTGTATATATATTGTCTGGTAAAATAAGCCGCAAACGATTTTTTAAACTCTTTCTTCATTCTACCATTTCAAAAAACATTGTTAAAAATATCATTGAAAAGAAATTTAAATGTGGAATCAGTATATCTTTTATTCTCTTAGGGGATTCAACAAAAGCTATTTCTTTGTGAACTTCGTTCAATCCGTTTGCAATACTTGCACTATTGTTATTATATACTAAACGTCTTCGTCATTTTCATCATTATATCAACCGATACAATATGAAAATATCACTGCTGTGGACAAGTTAGTGTATGCATCGAAAGCAGTTGTTTGAATGAGGTCAACATTATCCGTGTATAGATAACAACACATTTTACACAAATGATTCTATGGAGAAAATGTCGGTAAATGTCAAGCCATTGGCAGTTTTACAAAGCCTTGAGAGGAACCAGCTTTAGTATCATTCATTTATTAGAATGTTAAGAGATCGTTGAAAATGTACCAACAAACAGATGAGCTGTTTCAAAAACATTGATAAATTTATAATGCACTCATAAAATATAATGTTGTTATGTCTTATAATGGACTGGAATTTTGGATTCTTTCATTACAAAAGGTATCCAGCAAGGTTACGGAACGACGGTGATTGTACTCAGGTATCCATTTGTGCCTGACATTATGGGCCAAAAAGCACACGAGGTATCTCCAGCAGTAAAGCTGAAATGTCACCATATGATCTACAGTGTGTTGATGCGACGTAAACACAACCAAAACATAATCTTCCGATCATTCTTTCATTCATTCTTGAAAGTTCATGTAAGAAAAAGTAAAAGTTTTGTATGTGTTAAAGATGTTCTTCAAATGAATAACAAAACAATTCCGATGGTTATAACTACTCGAATGAAATACCTTATATGTATATTTACGGAGACCACGTGACACACGCTTACACAGCTTGTAAACAAACATGGCGGTGAGGAAAACAACGCGTCTCTCGCGTTTGTCGACAATGTTTTTGTTTTGTTTTTTTGTATCTTTTTTGTAAACATACTACAGGTCAGGTTAATCTTTACCACTTGCCCCTCACCGCTGTGGGCTCGAATCCCGACTGGGACAAGTAGACGAATAAGTAGACGATTATGAGGTCCCTGTACAGGTGTATCGTTAGCGGAAATGATTTTAATAAGATGATAATAGGACTGAATTATTCAATTTATGAAATTTATACACATTCGTTTTCAAGTTGCATTAATTGTATCAATATAACGTTAAGTAAAATCCAAATAGATTAAATAAGGAACGTTTATTAACAGCACAGACGGTTGGAAGAAATTAAATTGAGGTTTCTTTTCATAACGTTAATCAAACTATATCTCAGTAAAAACATTTACATGCACAATTTTGTGGATGCATTACCCCGCATAGGAATTCCATTTTGATATTATATTATTTTAACAGAATTCACATAGATTCCATTTAATTGGGAACATCTTGTTTCACGACTGAACAAATGACAATATAAATACTTTGAACATGGCTAGTTGTACATTAATGAAACAAGTCACATTTATTTAAACGTTTCTTTCACCATTAAAACGAAACTGCACAAGTCTAAAATGATTACAAGAAATTTCCCTTTGCCGGAAATTAAAACATTTTATTAACTTAATTGTAATTATGTCAAAATGAAGCTTGCTGGCAACTACATCTATTTACTAGTAATAGAAAGAGCATCGAAACACGAGACTATCTGATATGTAGCCCCCGAGTATTAATCAGATTGCCGAGTGTTTTGATGTGTTTTCCCTTTTGTATCTTAGTCAAACATAAAAACACGTTCCCTGTTGTCACAATATGAAACCCCGGGAAAAAGTAACCAATGAACGAGCATCTGAATATGATATTTCTGTCGCTTTCCCTTTCTCTTCTGTCACAATAAGTAAACCCCAGCGAAAATGAACCAATAAATGGACGTGCTCTAGAGTGCGGGTAACTAATACCTGCACTCCAGTTAACGCACTGTGCATGTATTTGTATACGATTTAACTCTGACACATTTTCAACAGAAAGGTCCCCAAACTATGATACGATAACTAAATAATGTGCTGTCTAAATACCACCTGAAAATTTATCTTGCGTTTGTAAGACAATAAATACAACTTTGAGAAAACTTCGCTGTATAAAGTAAGTGGAAAAATGGCATTTATATTCCTGGTTGTTTCATAACATACGAGTATACATTGATACGCTTGAGATATTCGAATAGAATTGTAATGTACATTATAGTTACTTCAAAACAAAGTTGAAATGTGATACTTATTTACAGATGTAATTTGTTTAATATAAACGATTGTGTAAACAGTAAAATATTAAACAATTATTAATATGATTAAAGACAATACATAAAATCAATCATAGATTGATTATATATTTTTTTCTGAACGATTTGCTGTACTAAAATAATATTATTATATTTCCTCTTTTCAAATCATTTAAGATGAATATTTAAGAGGCTCCTTTAAATTGATGCAGAACGTGTATCAAGTATAGGAAAAGCTTAAGAAACGTAGAAATATGGTCCTATAGCACGTAATCTATTTCGTCACAAGCCACACAATTGCTATTTTATTTATTTCTTGATAATTTTTCTTCATAATCAACGTTTTAGTCACAACCAAGATTTGGTAAGTTTCAATAGAGTTCCAAGTTCGTTTCACTAGCTTTGAGCTTTAAAAGCTGCACACCTACAGATACGTACACTTTTCGACAAACATCAGCCTTAAGAGAAACATATTGGCTATATCTGCGCTTTTAGAGTAAAATTAATATATATAATGTATTGACTTCAAAGAATTATATGACAGGTGACTAAAAATTTACCTTGTCTGAAGATTATCAGATCATTCGCTCATTCTATTTTTACAGAATGATTATTTGTAATAATTCATCGTAACTTTGAAAAGAAGTGAAACGCTTGTCACTCAAATTGGGCTGAAATACCACAAACTACGATTTACAATTTATTCTGATTATAATTCTTTTATTAACGTCTGCAAATTTTTCTGTTATAACACCGATGTTGATCTTTGTAAGAAACTCAAATGTTTTTGGGTTTTTTTTGTTGTTTTTGTTTTTACCTCCTCAGTGGAGATCCTTTAATACTATGGTTATACGTTGAATTTGGCTTGACGCCATAGTACATATAATAAGCTTTGGCAAATTGTTCAAATTACCGAAAACATGTCGGTATTAGACAATATTCTCAACAACAAATTATATTTTGGCATATTTGGGTCATTTTCTCATATAAGGTTCTGACACTCTGATGTAAAAATTGATCTCATTTGTAGAAATTACTCACAAACTGGAAATCAAGTTTATTTAGAAACTTTATTGTAATATACCAGTTTTCTGCAGTACAGCTCGTGACATTACATTGTGAGAATAGAACGGCACTATAATAACAACATGTCATACATACTGGCGTGTAAAATAAAAAAAAACCTTTTTATTTGTATACAGGGAAGTGGAGTTTGTAAAAGAATTGTAAAGCGTCGGTCATGATTCAGAATAATTTAAGACATCCATTTGCCTTTACCAAAAATACTTTTTGCTTTTAAGAGATTAATGCACGATAGAGTAGGGCGGACAGGTGATAATCGGTCTGCAAAATGAATAATGGCCCCGAGGGTTTCAGCTGTAAAGTAACTTATACAAAGTTTTAATTTTACATCCAGTGCACTAGAATATTAAAAAGCAAATTTTGTTTCCTCGTAATAAATTGTCCCTTTTTCTTTATATTTCAATAAAACTATTTGCCCATTTTTACATCATAAAAGCAAGGGGTCAGCTGGCTGTTTTGATGACGTAAATGTAACTTCATTGTTTCAGGATTTGCACGTTATTGTGTTTAGTGGTCCGCAAACTCATAATCGGTGAGTTACGTGTCACTCATAATCAGTTGAAATCGTAGGCAATAGTGGGACTATATGTATAAAAGCATTTTAAAGTCAGCATTTAAAATTGGCAAGTTATGCGATAGAAAAGCATCTCAGTGACCACTGTAAAGAGCGATTAACTCATTTAATTTTGGCACCAATGAAAATATTCCTGGACACAATCTGCATCATTTCTCCGAGTGAATATAATTTATGTCAATATTAAAGCCCCAGTCACATTAGAGCTTACGACCAGTGAAGACCAGTTCACGATCACCAGTGACCTCTGGTCGCGGACAATCTTTAAAACGTCTTACGACGGTCATCGGTGATCTTTGACAGTCGCAGGTTATCTTATTTAGGTCCCACGACCAATTTCAGTCGTAGAGAGGTTTTTGAGCTTGCACAAAAACCTCCTTGCGATCAAACAGGTCGCTAGTGATCTTATAAGGTCTTAGGCTGTCGCACGATGGTCGTTCAGAAGTGCGACAATCTTACGACAGTCTTTACAAATTGCCACTAGTCACTGATAATCTTGAGTAGTCTTTAGTAATCGTGTGATGGTCGTACGTCTAGTTGTAGGTGATCGCATGACAGGTCACGGGTAGTCGTAAGTAATCCCACACAATCTTGAGACCATCGTACGTTTGCTTATGACCTGTCGTGCGATTGTCAATGATGACTGGTCTTACGATAGTCGCAGAAGTAAATTTATACGTGCAAAAATGGTTTTGGTCGCAGACAATCGCTGATGATCGTCAGTTTTACAAGTCGCCGGTGGTCGCAAGTAATCTTAAGCTATAGTGTGACTGGGGTTTTAAATGTCTACTGGTCAATAGCAACGCTGTGAACGGTTCTTTTACTTTCATTTTATGATTTGTTCTGAACTTAGGTGCATTTTTCATTGCCTTTATACAATTTAAAATCAATCTATGAAGTTAAATACTTCATACTTCATATCAGGGATCTTAAGCAAGAAAATCTTGAGTAAATCATCATGTTTATCGAAATATTCATCAATGTCTTAATGATATGATTGAAAGAAAAAAAGCGTATCTAAGATGACATTACTGTAATGAAGCCAGTAAGTTAAAAAATCATCAAGCTTAGTTGAATAACTTCAAGTTGCGTATTATTAGAAATACAATGTGTTAGACCTCTAAAATGTTAAATATTTACTTTTATTTAGATTTGCATAAAGTAAATAGTTTACATAATCTTTTATGTAAGTCTTTGTAAATCTTACAGATGTACCTTTTCTTTCTCAAAAGAAGATAGTTTACTGTGAGGTTTTGGTATTTATCTAGTTTAATAGTTTTAGTTGGTCGTATACTGTTGAAGTATACAATACTGAATAAAAACTTGCAAATAGTATGCCTTCTTAAATAACAATTGAATTCAAATCTATTTTGAAAACATTCCTTGTACAAGAAAACAATTTTCGTTAAAAGTACATTAATGACACTTATCAAGGAGCATTATTAAAAAGGCCTTAGCTTGTTATATGAGTTTCTGTAACTAATAACTGTACTTAAATATGATATTTTCACAATTTTTTTGATAATTATAGGATTTATTGTGTTCAGGAAAGAAAATACAGCAGTTAATTATATTTAATTAAAACATATCAGATTTTCTTCAGACAATCAGGTCATAAATATTATGCCAAATCTGTTTTAAAATGTCTACTCTAATAGCATTTTCTAATAACACCGTTTTCTAATATATCAAATGTGTTATAACAAATAATTTGTAGAAGAAATATCATTCAAAGAACAATATCTGACAGAAGATTTAATGTATCTCTGTAAAACGGAAGACTGCATGCCCCTCTTATATATTGTATATGCCTTAAAGAAAAAACCTTTGTATAAAAATTGACAAATTGTATGCTAAATAAAATAGATCTTAACATTTTTCATCTGTTAATATACTACCTAAAATCACGTATACGTATAGTTTCTTCTATGATAGTCCGATATTTATGATTATATCATCTCTATATAGGTCGAACAAATAATGCCCCAAACACATACTCTTTTAAAAAAAAAAAAAATAAAATAAAAGCGGTTTACCCCCAAGGAAACACGTGCTTTCCAATGTAGAATTTCAATGAAAAGAAGAAAAAACAGATTTATTACATTTAAATAAAAATAAATTCTTAAGAAAGTATTAGGTTTAATATTATACTTATCTTTGAAAATATCAATATGAACTATAATAATAATTTAGAAAAAAAACGAAGTATGCTGTAAGCTTATTTTTATACAGGCATATAAAATATATAAGGTGTGTCAGAATACTCTGCCGTACTATAACTATTCTGATATGTGCTAAGAGTTTCTCTGGGAATAATGAAAACCTGCGTCAGTTATAAGCCAACTTTTAAAACGCTTGAAAATCTTGTTTAATATTTGAAGATGTTCACCTTATATTTTCAAAAGCAAGACCTAGTTAACATTTTTTTTCTGTTGAATTTAAAACTTGTACTTGAACAAAGTTAAAATATTACATTTAAGAAACAAACAGAAAATAATAATTAGCTTTTTACTTTCATTTAATAGTTCGAAATACATATTTCGTAAATAGTCCTAAATTTGTCTTGAAGTACAAATGAAGTACATAATTACATAAAGTGAACGTTAAAAGGAATATAAGGTTTTTACTTCATTTTACTTCATTTTTTTACTTTATTTAATTGATGTTGCTTGAAGATAGATGTATAAACGCCACCTTTGCGTGTATTTTCTTGGAATATTAGTCCATTAGATTATCATTTGCAATTACATCTCAGGCATGGTACTCCTCAATTCTCATTCTTAAAAATATTACCTGATGTGTAAAGCAAAGAAAAAAGTAAATAGGTTAGTATACCTAAATCCATCTTCTTTTGTTATTTTGAAGTACCCTCGGAAAGTTGAAACCTGTAAAAGGCAACGGTTTAGAAATAAGAAGTGTT
The DNA here is from genome assembly GCF_026571515.1 of Ruditapes philippinarum. Taxonomy (NCBI): domain Eukaryota; kingdom Metazoa; phylum Mollusca; class Bivalvia; order Venerida; family Veneridae; genus Ruditapes; species Ruditapes philippinarum. Next base: position 24,240 of record NW_026853253.1, read on the forward strand.
TGACTAAATACATTAAATTAACGTGTTCGTATTGGCTCCACATAAAACATGATTTGATGGATATGACTGTATTGAATAGTGATTGAATGAGACCAATGTCAGGGAGACAGTGGATGTCTGATAAAATCTTGTTTACTCTGACAGAATAATGGTGTATCTTTTGACAAGCGAAATAATTAATTTCTACAGACAACATATTTTACGTCGCAAAAGTACGGCGACTTTCCAACTTAAAGGGAAAGACAAGGTTAGAATAAAAACTTGATTTCAAAAAAAGAATACTATAAATAATAAATCTGCAAATTTTCTGCGGCCAAATAATAATATTTAACGAATGATAACAAAATTTAAATCGCTAAATCACCGATTTCTACAAATCAGTAGGCGCGTCCATGTTTGTGTATTGGCCGTATAAAAACAGGTGCGCGTGATGTCATTTCCCCACATCCTTAGATTTATGATAAATCTAGGTGAAACGTAGAGAAATATTAATATAATAAAGTATTGACCAGACAATTTAATTTTCACAGGAGGTGTTGAGGAGATTTTTTATGGTTCAAATACGTAACAAAATCAAAAAAAAAAAAAATAATAATAAAGAAACAAATAAAAAATCAACGTCTACCGGTCGCACCACTTCAAGCCAGTGATGCCCGTTACTCCAAACAATGCTATGTTCATTAAAGTCTCATCTTAATGTAATTAAACAATATTTCACAGATTTAATAAATACACATGTTATTATTTAACAAAGTTTCACAATCAAATAATGCAATTAAATAAACAAACGCACCAACGAATAATTGGCTGTTAATTATTGAACGGCGATAGTTATCATTATTATAAAAATCCTACTAAAACGTGTTCTTAATAGTACATGTAATTAAATTTTTGCAGTTTGATTCTGACTTTCAAATTAAAAGGTGTGAACATATGTTATAATTGATGTACACATTTAAAAAATATAAGCAACTATTTTGAAAAGTAAATTGTTAACATGTCTGTCAACGTATAATGCTGCGTGGTATTTATTTACTTTGTAATCGTAGCCTAATATTAACTGCAGGCAAAACATTTTTATTGGCTGCTCAAAACTCTAATTTGCATAATTTATTCACACAATTGCTGGTTCTTACTACTTATGTCTAATACTGTGCATTATCCATTTTAATTGTTCCTAATTTGCACTAAATGTTCCTGTCACACTGTGTACTGACGATTTTTATTGCTCCTTGTATGCCTCTGTGCCGACAGATCTTTTGATCATGCACAATGTTGCCCTGATTGGTTAATCACCCTTGTCAAAGATTCTAATGACGAAATAGACATCTATTTTTTTACGCTTCATCAGTGAACTGAATGACCTTAGGGAAAATTAAATTCCGCACCTGTCAAGTTATACTGTAAATTACAGCATTTCATAAAATAGCAACACATTTTTTTCAGTCACCGATAATCATTTTAAATATTAAGTAGAATTATGATTTTTTATTTTATTGGATTAAATTAACGGTAGAAGAAATGCGTATCTGTGTGGGAAAGGGATTGGGTAAGTAGATAACGTGGAAAAAAGCTATAGGGAACTGGATAAACCCGAGAATATGCGTAATCACAGGGGAATGGGCAACCTGTTGCTGTTGGTACCAGTTGACTGGGTGCCTAAATAACCTAACGGACAGTTTTGTTTTCATACGATATAAGTCTGGCTGCCGATTGTCCTGCGCCATTCTCATTTTTAGCGTCAATGGCGGAAAATCGCGTCCTCAGTAGATCTCTACATATTGGATTTAGTTGATATTTTACGCTGAAAAAAAGATACATGACCGGCGATGTTCTCTATTCGGACAGCTTGTCTAGCGAAAATTAAGTACAAAATAAAAGGATATAATATCGTTAATTTGAAGAAGTTTCTCATAGTACCCAAATTAAATTGATGGTTTATCTTTGAAAATTAAGCAGTCATTGCTTAAATCATGTAGTGGGATCATCAGCAAGCTTGAAAATCGGACAAATGATAATTAATGTCGCGGCGTCTTCAATTAATTTATTAAAGCAATTCAGTTCCATATGATGTTTTCATAAATAATGTATAATGTACGCAATAAGATTAATAAGTTCTTCATCAAGATATATTTCAGTTGTACCAGCGTGTATACCTATACCGGAAGTGGGTGTAACACGTCACAATCTCGGTCTCGTCTGTCTCGCGAGAATGACAGAACGCCAAAATGGCGGCGCCAATGAACTTATTTCTCAAATAAAAAATAGTGTCTTAAAACACGAATTTCTCACTTATAGGGTTGATGTCAACAGAAAAACTGTCATGGTACCTCTTTTTAAATGATGAATATTTATATTAGACAGACATCAATCCATCCATTCCTATTCCTTTAACTGGTGGGGAAGCCTCGGGTGTCCTTCCGTGCAATATTTCAGGCATTAATGGGCATCTGGGTAGAACTTCCGACATTCCAGAAGTTAACTGGATAGTTTCTTCTCCTTAAAGAATACAAAATCCTTGACAGGAATCGAATCCACAGCGGTAAGGGGCAAGCGATTAAAAGCCATTCAGTTATGTACGCTCCTACATAGGACATATGGAAAACGATTTTATATTTCTGATTGTATAGATTAACCGCATATGTCTTCTTTTAGCTGTCTTAACATTCAAAATAAAACTTAGACCAAACAGAAAAGGCTGCTCACTTCTTTGTATGTTTTTTTGTATCGAATCTTTAAATAAGGAATATTTAGCTAGATTTTGTAAATGCGTAGTTACTGTGGTTCTTTCTCAACTTTTAAACAATACATATTAATTAAATATTTGGAACTATGTTACATTGAAAATGTATGATACATAACAAGGTTCTTTGCAATAAATAATAAAGTGTAAAACGAAACTCGTATTGAGTATTTGCATCCTCTTTACAACTAATTTATGGTACAAAATCATGTCAAGTCTTTCAACATTAATTAAAAAACTTATCTTAAACATCTTAAACTTAGTCTTGCATGTAAACATAACTATTTTTTTCCAGAATTTTAATTTAATTTCATTTAAAGAAAATTAACTCAAAAACATTGACAACAGAAAACAGTAAAGGCCGCGGCTTTTTCAGCCGGATTATTTACACATCATTTCTATATATAAAAACAGATTTGTTTAAAACAAATTAGAACTATTTTGTTAAAACAAATTTACTTTATGCAAATCACAAGCCCATATGTTGAAATACCAGATTCATATAGCAAATTTTAACAAATATATGTTTTCCTCCAACTTAACATTGCAAAAACAACAACTTTGAAGATGGAAACATTTTCAACTTATTGAATTTTTATATCGGTATATAAAAAATAATGTCTAGGGCATAATAAAAAACCCATTACGAGCAACCCGGTCTGTAATAAATAAGACACATGGTGTCGGCTTCCTGGTACATTACGAAATTTACTGAAGCGTACATGTCCTGTCACAGTATATATCATTTAGTGTTTGTGTCGTAACGCTAAACCTTTAATTCCAACGGCTGCGCATATCTAAACAGACATTCGTCTAGGTAACAATTAATTCGACTCCCTTACAGGTATATTGCAATGCACAGCTGACTATTCCTTCACAGCCATTGAACGCGTGCGTACAACATCGCTTGCACAGGTATATAGACTGTAAACTAACCCCATTTACTTAAGCACATGATTTGATTACACACATGATTTAATGTGGTATTCCACTAACCCTTCCCTCAAGACCTGGTATTTACAATCTTCATGTTTTCATATTCATTTTCAGGCAATGTTGATAAGCAAGACAGATTAGTATGCTTCATGCTCTTGAAATGAAGATAAATGAGGAAATTACCATTTCAGAATGTAATCTTTTATTACGTTCGTGATCCCTTGGGTACAATTACTTACATTAAGGATAACAGAAAATTAAGAAATTACTCGTCTTTGAGTATTTTTTTATCTCATTATATTATAGTCACGTCTTTACTTTAGCTTCCTGTTTTGTAACATGTGGAGATGTGTTCTTCTACTTCAAGTAACTTCTTTTTGCATTATTGCATGGAGTAAAAGCATGTATCCAGTTCCAGTCCTTTTGATTTCATAATTAATCTTTTATTTATTTATTTTTAAATACTCAACCATTTCTCTTAGTGATTTTTGGGGATTAGATAAAATTATAAATTCTTTTAAATGGCAAGGGCATAAATCTACACTATAATTGTTTTGATAGGGGTTAATGACAAAACTTCGTAAAAGATGTTTTGACAAATTACTGTTTGCTGCTATGTATATGTTCAAATCATATGTTAAATGTCAAGATTCTAATGATTTTATTTTTTTCATGATTTTTTATTGATAGTGTGTCAAAAGATTACGTTTGCGTCATGTGGTGTTTTAATGCATTCCAATGCTTAAACCCAACAATATTTGGAAAACAAGAAGTAGCTTTAAAGTAAGATACTGGGCCGAAGTAAAACTTGTTTATTTACATATGTTAGTTCTTAGTTTGACATGCAAAGTCATATAGAAATGTTAGCATAGTTTGCATAACAATGACATTATAATTTCTTGTAAGGTAAGTAATCTTGGAAAATGGAATACTTTAAGATGTATGTGTTTTTAAACAAACCTGTCGTGTACTCAGTTTCTAACACCAACACCTACGCAGTATGTAATTCAATTACTTTTAAAAATGTTTGATTATATGCAAACATATATAAAGATTATAAACATATCAAATGAACACATCGATTACCATATAGTACATTAGGGGCTTATTGCACATCATAAACTAAGGGTAACTGAAATGGTCTTAAATCAGTTTCGTTATTTTGGGCAAAATTTAAAACTCAGCAGATATTGTGCAAAATAAAGTCAGTAAGTTCTTACGTAAAATAAACTATTCATTGAAAAATGTTATGAGATCTGAATGCAAGAAAGATTGTTAATTTAACAGAACTTAACCTCATAACTTCATAAGTTCTGATTCCCTATCAAAATTCCATTTTGTTTAGTTCCGCTCATTGTTACCTGGGGACCATACACCGCTTTTCATAGAATGACACGACAATATCACATTAAAGGTTCAATGATGACCGCCGTTTTCATGTTTAAATGTTGAATTCTTCTTAAGCCGGTGTTAGGGCGTGGACGGCAGTTTTCACTTGCCAGTACCGTCAATGAACAGGCTCAATCAAACCGAGACTGCAACATTTTCAATTTTGCCGTTTTGGACTTTCTTAGGGATTCTTTTTGTCTCTCTATTTTTTTTTATTTCTGAGCAATTTAACTAGAAAGTTAAAGAACTATCCTGTACATTTTATTTTAAGACTATTAATTACATTTTATTTCATAATGTCAAGAACTATCCGTTATATTTTAGTTTAGAACTATCTGAGAATGACACGAACTATAATTTACAGTTTATTTTGAAATGGCCAATGAGATTTCCATATCTCATTTTGTAATTTTAAAATGGCCAATGAAAACTCTTCATATAATCAGTTCTTCCCAGTAAATTTTGCATGAAGTCAAACTGAAAACAGATCGGCATTCGTCCGGACAAAAAGAAAGGATATAGCACATTATCTCACGCCTAATATACTGCAAAATATGAAGTCCAGCATTTGCATTATGCAACCATCTCTGTGAAAAAAATATGATCAATTCATATCAATTAAACTTCTGTTAAATTTTGCCAGTCCAAAAAGACAACATGAAAACATTGTAATAATTGTATCCCTCCTACTTTGGTTTTCATATTTTCGAAACAGTCGTATATCATATCTTATTGTATATACTTGAAGTAAAAACAAAATAATAAAAATGTCAAAACTTTGGTGATGTTAAGTAACTTTTACATTTGATTTGTACACGGCTGTAAAGCCTATAATACTATGGGCGAGTGTTTCGTTTCATATAGATTTGACAGCTTTGTACCCATCCAATAGAATTCAAAAGGGGACTCAACAATCTTTAATATTCAATATTATTTAATACTTTATAAGATGTAGCCAATGAAATATTGCAGCATTTGCACTATATGACGTCCTAATTGAACTCACTATTGGGTCCTAGGTTTTATCAGCCTAGCGCATGAGTTCAAAACATCCAAGTAATTAATATTGTTCTCCGCCTCGCCTCGTTTTATAGTCAAATATCTAAAAATAGAGGATTCAGAAAAGAAATGTTGATATTATTTGACTCGTACACAGCTGCAAAACAAATTTTGACGAGTCGCTTATTTAGGATGGCAGCTGTGTACATGTCGCACACACGCACACGCACGCACGTACACACACATATACAGGTATCTGTAATGATTAACAACAACGATATTTCGTTTTTACGTAAAAAAATGACTCGTGCGTCATTTTGCTACATGTACAAGATAAATGAAATGGCAAAGATTTATAATAGTGTAGAGAATTCCTCTTTCCTGGAAACATTTTAGCCGATATAGAAATACCTATGACTTGTTCTGCAATTTTCTGTGTACACTTTAATGTTTTAGTTTATTCTATCTTTTAAAAAATGTAGTTTGCGCTTAATATATACATGATTGTTTTAATTGTTACATTGATAGCGATAATTGTATACATGCATATATCCTGCCTGAGAATACAAATGATAATTTAACAAAAACTATTCGGCGTTTTGTGGTGTTTAGATTGACTCAGCATAAATCCATATAACTTTTTATCAATTTTTTGCTTAGGCAATTCTATATTTCGCTTTGTTTATTTCTTTCTTGTAATAAAAAGGTATGAAACACGCACACACGCACGCGCGCATGCACGCACATATCGATTTAGATGAAATGAAAGTTTTTTCAGGTGTCACAATAAGATGAAATTATTACAGCAATCATTCCAGACAGTTCTGAAAATAAAACAATTATTTTCAGATTTATTCAATTTTTCTGTTCTGCGCATTATTTTCATAATAATTACTGCCACATACAATACTTTTAATGAATATCTGGTAATTAAGCAGCCTTCTGTCATTGTCACTTAACGTATAGTGTACTATAAGTCCACGTCAATGGATTAGAACATAGACAAAATAAAATCAGAAACTGTCCTACTAAATAACAGCATTTGCACTTTTCAATATATTAGATATACTTGTCATGGTTAGGTTTTTTGTCATTGTCGACATCTCATTTATCAGGCCAAATCTCAAAGGAGAAAATGACCTACATACAAAATTAGTTAACGTTAGTTTTGTCTTAGTGTCCATCACAATATTTACAATAGGGCCTTTTTATTTATTTATTTAGTTAGTTCATTATCGTACACAGTGTATTCAAATGGTTGAAACTTTGTAAGTACATGTAAATATAGAACAACATAAAAATATATTTCTAGCAACACTTATGAAATTGAACTGATTTATAAAGAAGAAGAATAAATGTTTCTGTTACAAAATTCCGTTGTTAACTTAATAGGTTTGAAATAAAATAATATAAACATGAATAGGACAATTTCATTATTTTTATATGTAGGCTATATTTTATATTTGCTATATGATTGTTATATAATGTTAATATAATTTGCTATATAATGTTTGACACTAAATTTTTGTGTGGACATTAGTCATTGTAAATTAATGTAAATTAAATATTTATGAAATCAGCTTATTATAATACTAAAATATTACCAGCATTTCAACATTCCATGCTTAAAGTTTTCTTGGGGAAAAGCACCTTAAAGGTACACAAAATGTTTTGTATGGTGGCTGATTTTCGCCATATCGTATTTTTGCTTCTTCGCCTCAAAATGCAAAAATGTGAAAACACGAAGGGATGACAAAGTTGGACTTTGTCGTCTCTTCGTGTTTTCGCATTTTCGAGGCAACAAAGCGAAAATACGACAGAAGAAGGCAAACATACGACACATAAAATCTATCGTTTATTCGCATTCCATCTGTCGTATTTCCGCTTTTTCGCGTTCAAAATACAAAAATGCGAAAACACAAAAACACGACAAAGTATTACTTTGTCGACTCTTCGCATGTTCCCTTTTCGCATAGATACATTTTCGCATTGTTTCATTTTCGCCTTTTCGCATTGTTACATTTTCGCATTGTTATATTTTCGTATTTTCGCGTTCCGGTTGTACATGCGCATGGAGACATCAATTCGTTATTTAATAGTCCTATATAAGATATGTTGTATTCACGTAGATGTATGATTTAAAAGTATCACACCGCTCCTTACACATGTAAAATAATTGAATAATATAACGGTAAGGCTTTCAGATTGTTTTGAATCAATAAATGCAACAATTATTATAATAAATACAGTAATTTGTTCCTACCATCTTTAGATTATCAGTTTATTTTGCTGACGGGTGTGACATGAGATTTACGATAAAGGCACTGCCCGCACACATCTTAAAATAGATATGTCTTAGATTGAGGTGTATTTTCACAGGAAAACATTTTATAATGGTTGTTATTCTAGTACTAGAGTTTTTAAGACATACTTTATCTGATAAAGTAGAGTGCATGTCGGATAAATTTAATTTAATTTTTTTTTAATAATAATTATGTAAAATCATTTTTATTCATTATTATATTATACCATGTTGTCAGGCGTTCCTGAGGTCTTTAAAACAAAGATCTCTTGATGGTCATTCTGTCTTTCCCATGTTGCTCGAATATCAATAAAAGGAGAACAATAAAAACTCATAGAAAAAAATCAATAAACATATTGTATTTACATCATATTGTATTATACTGTGCTTCTCTTAGTTCACGGTACTTAACGCAGGCAAACAATAAATGAATGGTACAGAAAATGTCATTAGCTGTAACGTTTAGATATTTTCAGATTGATGTCTCCATGCGCATGTGCAACCGAACGCGATAATGCGAAAATGTAACAATGCGAAAATGTAACAATATGAAAAAGCGAAAATGTAACAATGCGAACAAGCGAAAATACGACAGATTGAATGCGAATATATACGACATAATTTATGTATGGTATTTTCGCCCTCCTTCTGTCGTATTTTCGCTTTGATCATCCAGTTACTACGGCTGACATTCTTCAATCTGATATAAACAAGATTTCTTCATGGGCTGACAAATGGCTAGTCAAGTTTAATCCCTCCAAATCTTAAACCATGTAAATCACACGTAAAACATCACAACAGTTCCATCCACCCCTTCAAATGCAAAACCAGACCATATCTTCAGTGACATCTCACACACACTTAGGCTTACACTTTTCTGACGATGGTTCCTGACATATTCACATTATTCATGTTAAGGAGAGGGCGTGGAAACGTATACATATAATGGGCAAATTAAAATTTCAAATTGATCGAAAATCTTTAGAAATAATCTACTTATCCTACACCAGGCCAATTCTAGAATATGCCGATGTTGTTTACATCAATTGTACTCAATTTGAAAAAGCTGAACTAGATAAAATCCAACATGAAGCTTCTAGAATTGTATCTGGTGCTACTAAACTTGTGTCTCTTCATGAGCTTCAACGAGAGGTCCCGTGGGAACCTCTTGACAGTAGAAGAAGGAAACATAAATTGATTCTTCTTTATAAGATGAAAAATGGACTCTCTCCTGTCTACCTATCGACTATTGTCGTCTGTAGGTGAAATCACACGTTATAATTTAAGAAATTCGAACAATATACAAGGCATTCACACAAGAACATCTTTATACTATAACGCTTTTCTTCCTTCAGCTCTCAGAGAATGGAATGAACTACCAATTGATGTACAAAATGCACCTACATTATCTGCTTTTAAGTGTCTTTAGAATAGAAACATAGAAAAATGTCCAACATTTTTCTATACAGGTGTTAGAAAATGGCAAATATATCATGCACGTCTACGAACAGAGTGCAGTTCTTTAAACTACCATCTATACAGAAAAAATATATTGTTAACTCACCTCTATGTCAATGTGGATTGCCAGAAACTAACCATCATTATTTCTTTGAATGCAAACAATACAGTACTATCAGACACAACCTCTTCCAAACTCTTTCAGCCTACTGTAATATCACTCTTTACACACTACTTAACGGCGATACAAACTTAAGTGACGATATCAATATCAGCATATTTCAGGCAGTTCAAATGTTTATCCGAGACAGCAAACGTTTTTCATAGTCTATGATACATTGCTCCTCCAATTTACTCACCGAATATATCCTCCTCTTTTCTTCTACTTATTAAATTAAGAATCTTTGTGTATCTTAAATTATGAAATTCTAAACTTTATACATTTATAAACAGACAATTATTGCGTTTTATCTATTAAGTCCCTTTTCATACATTTTTTCAGATAGAAACTTCTACTCAACACCCCTTCTTGTTTGTAGGTCGCTAATTTGATTTAGTGACGATAGTAACGAATCTTCTTCATTTTTTGTAATCAACTAGTTATAACAATTACTTTTCTACCTAAACATCAATATTTCAACATTTTCAAACCCGTCATATTTATAGTAATTAATCTTATGCCAGGAAAAGGTCTTTATAAGCATTTTATGCTTTCGGATCTGATCCTTTTTCAGCATTGTATTGTATTATTTCACCATTGTATGTATACCTTGTATGTGAAAAATGTTGGAAATAAAATATGTTTAAACTAACTATTTTCGCTTTGTTGTCCCTTCGTGTTTTTGCTTTTTCGCATTTTCCAGGCAACAATGCGAAAATACGACATGGCGTAAATCGGCCATGTATAACAAATCAATATTAAATGCGTTCAGTAGTGGATTTTGGCTTTTACTTGTCCTGTCAAGCACGTGTTTATGGATTCTCTACGGATAACTTTTTTCACTAGAGAAATGCTATTGCTTCTGGAAATTGTCAAAAAGCCAATGGTTTATAGAAATTGAACATGGTCTAGAGCATTTTTATCTATCGAACAATTGACATTCTCTTAAAATTCTAAAATGAATCTGTTAATGTTTACCTACAAGTCACCATTGTCTTATCAGTATTACTAAAACAACGGAAACAATTCAAAATAAGGTTTAGCGTAACTATGTAAAATGCTATTTCATATTAATACGATTTTAAATATATATGCCATTTTCATTTTGATGATTAGGTATTATTTAATATAGAACTTAAATCAAGAAATCTTTTACTACTTCTTTTATTCGGTAGTATAAGTCCCCCATTTGTCCTAAGCTCCTCGCTTTCCCCACCATAAGAATATTTCAAGCAATAATTAAAGTAATAAAAAGAAGTGAATTTGTTTATTTATATGTTTTGATATTGACAACAACAATGCTATTTAATCACGTACACATACAAAAATGTGTACGTACTAGTATTTTTGTGTCTAATGTTGTAAGCGTTTTATTTTTCTTAATCACAAACATTCATTTAGCTTATACATAAGGAAAATGCAAAGTTAATCATATCTCAGTTTCTCAGTTTCTAAGATAATACAAGATTTAATTAAATGTCAGACAAATACAGCTGCGGAAATAATCTAAAGACTCGCTATGTGCCCTCGTTATTTTCTTAGTTTGACAGATTCCTTGTTAATTGATACAAACATTGTGTAAAAAAAATTATGTCCGCTACCCTCATCCTAAGTAATAGGAATAAAGTGGTGTAATTTTGTCCCTGTAAGTACGAACTATTAAATTATTTTTCTAATATGAATAAGCTTTTCATTACGAAATATTACATTGACGTATGTATGCTGTGTTTACGTGGATGGAAGTAAGATTAATTACTATCAAATACAAATTACATTACGGGGCAGCATGTGGCAAAAATAGAACATACTTGTAGTATTAAGGACACAGCTTAAACGATTCTGAAAAACGAAAGTCCCTTGAGGGCATTAACAAATATTCAAGAAGCAAAATTACGCGTGAAAAAAAATAATATAAAGACCGACTATGCCTCTTTCCCTCCGACATGCTTTTATTTTTCTATAAAACCTTTTTTTTTAAAGGTCTTAGACCCATCATTGACATATCTTAGAACCTATGGAATGTTAATATTTATTGAATCTATGCTACATGCCTGACATGTTTGCAAATTTTCATTGACTTTTACCATCTAATAAGAAAATTATGACCAAGTGTATGTTTTCGGCCTTTCCCTTTCTGGATCGTGTAAAATTTTCCAGAGTTGAACTACAGAAATGAGCTTATTTTCAACAGATATTGCAAAAACATTAGAAATTTGGTACTAAATTGTAGTACATTTATTATATTATCAAAATAAAATATCATTTGAGTGACAGTATTTGCAATAAAACTTCTGAAAACAAAAATATGCTACCATTGTCACTCAGAAAATGGCCAAATCGTGAAAATGTAGACTTGTACTTCAATTTTTCTAAGAATTTTCTATAACCTACTTACAAGGTCCAGCCAATTGAAATACATAGAAATTATCTAACATACCATAAGAGAAAAATAAGAAAAGAAAGACATCATTTACCATGTTGTTTGTAAAATATACAGCATTATATTTGACAACCCCATAAACTGATTTTGGTCATTTTTCATCAACAGTACACATTTCTTTATGTAAAATTCAAAATACATTTTGAAAAGTATCAAACATTCTCAAAATGACCTAATTATCATGAAGCTATATTCTAAGCATTCTATAAATATGTTAATTACTGTATATACTGAGTAAATGTAAAAAATGTCAACTTGAAATGGATCTCAACGTATTGTTCTGACTTTAGAAAGAGCACGACCAGTGTACTAAACTGTATTATTCCCAAAGTATCACCTCTGGAGCAACACAGAAGTATATCATATAAAAATGCTATGTCACACACTAAGTCCTTGAAAAATACTGTGCAAGGGCAGGGATAACAGTTTCTAATGTTCTTTTAGTATTAGTTACTCGTGGCTGACCGTCACAGTTCTTCATCACGAAAATGTTCCGAAGACCATCTTCGCCTTGGCGCTTAAAGATGCACCTTAGATGTTGTAGGTTCAAGCCGGATGCAGCAATATTCTCGGCTGTAGTTAACTTACACACACTATTATAAATCAATACTCTAAGTGACGGCAAATTCTTTGATTTTTCTCGACTGCACAACTGGGAATTGTACACAGATTTTGCTGAAAATGTGTGCGGCAGCAGATCAACAGATAATATGTCCAAGTGGTGAATAAGTTTACCAAGAATTGTGACATCTTCTGAAGCATTATGAGCACAGTATGAAGCTCCCAATAGATCCTTTGCAAGGTCTTCCTGTTTGTAAGACTTCCTGTTTGGGTATGCTTTTCTAAATATAGACAGTGAATCCGCGCATCCAGCAACACACTTACACATTCTGTCCCTCAATCCTACATTGTCACATGCCGTCAACAAAACAGGAAAGTCAAATCTTCTGCCATTATGCGCAACCAATACAACATTCTGAAATTTTTCTAACCAATCACAATATGATTTCAAAGCTTCATATATGGAATAAGCTTCTACATTAGTTCCATTGTACTGCATCTTGTGATCCACCATTCTTAGGCCGGTCACTTCTTGTGCCTTGTCAGATATGGGCAATGTAGGTAGAACATACATATTGAAAGCTTTCCCACTTTTAGGTTCTGTGGCAGCAACCTGGGTAATATGTGGGATCTGGCCATCGTGTACTGAAACAAACAACACAATTATTTATAAATAAATAAACAATTTTGAGCTGTTTTATGTGCTCTTATAATAATCTGAGATCTTATTCTAATTCAGCTTGTTCCAAATAAGGATAAACCATTCCTGATATATTGCATATTTTTTTACAATTATATTTTAAGAGACAACTAATCACTCAACCTAGTATTGATTACGATAACCTAAAATGAAAGCAACTGTGTTACAGTTTTCACATGATATATATCAACAAATTTGCAATACAGGTCTACTTACTAAGGCCAGTTGTCTCCAGGTCAAAAGCAATGTATGTAGGCTGTCCTGTTGGCAGCACTATAGGTTTGAAGTCACCACGAGGGACTGGATCTGGCAGCTTTTGGATGTCAGCATCATCTGAATGCCCGATCTCTGAAATACAAATAATTATATAGATTAGAATATAACCTATAAAAGGAAACAAAAGGTAATTTGCAAACTTTGATTAGTAATGTTTATAGTTTCAAGCTCCTAATGATGTTCGAAGGAAAAGAAGAAGGAAAACACCAGTACCTGCAAGACTGACAGTATTTTGTCAAAATACATGTATATGAGCCGTGTCACGACAAAACCAACATAATGGGTTTGCGACCAGCATGGATCCAGACCAGCCCATGCTGTTCGCTATCAGTTTCTCTACTTGTAATAGAGTTGGAAAGCGAACAGAATGGATCCTGATCAGACTGCATGGATGCGCAGGCTGATCTGGATCCATGCTGGTCGCAAACCCATTATGTTGGTTTTGTCGTGACACGGCTCATATGTTTGTTCTGTAAGTAAAAAAAAAAACAGCACAAATCACTTTACCTACCTGACTGATAGGACATGCCTTCAAGAGCTTCTTGAGCACCTTGTGTTATTGACCGCTCTTGTTTTAGTTGTAGTCGCCGCCGCTTAGTCGATGGCAGTGCTGATCTTTCCTGGACACGCTTCCTATGCTTCTGGCATTTATCTGCATATCTGAGGCTGTGGACACCAGGGGAAAGACCTGCCTCGGAGTGTACCTGACAGCAGTAATAAGATTATTTAGCACACTTTAAAATGACATATTCAGTCAAACATGGATATTGTAAGAAAAGAATTTTCTTGATCTATATATAAACCCAGGCAAAAATAATTCAGATAAAATGGGAACTATTCATAAATCTTTACTATTGTTGAGGAAAATTGCATTATGATTTTTGTAAAAGTAACACCATTATTCAATAAAATATGAAAAACAAGATCAACAAGGAAAGGCGGCGTTCAATGAACGCAACCCCCATATGACCCAGCAACAAGAATCAATGGCAAGGAGCCCGGGCGGACCCCAAACATAAAAAGGACAGGGCAACGACACGTTAATCATTAAATGATAAATAATTTGTAACTGATTAGGAATTCAAAGAAAATAATAATAGGCCCACAAAGGGGAAGGGGACAGGAGACCCCCGGTGGGAAGGGGGGGGGGTTAATCAAAGAAATAAAAATTAGAGGCAATGGGGAAGATACTTACCGTAGACGAGAAAACAACAAGGGACACAAGCAAAAGTGTCACCAAAACAGTATGAAACAACATAGACATACATCTGAGGAACACAGTTGGGCGCCGCCTTGGAACGGTCAGCAGCATAATAATGACTGCTGGGGAGTTTAAACCGGTTAATGGTGCACCAAACCTCGCTCTTAGCCCCACCATGTTCTTTTAAAACGAGACAATATAAATAAAATGAATCCCCGCCAAGTCAAATTCTAACAGTTGTTATAGATACACAAGGTGAATAAGCGAAACATAAATGATCATGTAGAAACATATAAAAGTAAACTTAGTGACCATTACAAAAGTACTCATTGTCTTAAATGAAAAAAAAGATCAACGAGAAAATCACCTACCAGGGCCCGACGAAGCAAGGAAGAAGACGAACATTAAGACAATTTAGTCACAAGGGCTTTACGAAACTATCCATCATAGAGTCTCCCACTTGGTCCGTCAGATGCAATCAAAAGAGGAAAGCGTAGTGTCCAACTGTAAAAGGGTTGAACACTAAACATGCAGTATGTCTTAAAATAGTAGGGTCATAACCTCTTTTAATAAAACGTTTAATAATTTTAGTAAAAACAGCAGAAAAATTACCATGACCCAAAATCTTACGAAGTTTGTAAACCACATCGCCATAAAAACCAGGCTGGCTAATCCCTTGTCGCAGAAGAGTTTTTAAATCACTATTGAATTTAGAAGTTAAATCAAAGTTACGATTGTAAATTTTAGTAAAATATTTCCGTAATTTATGATAGCGGTAGCCCTGTTTTAGAAGCTTGCTGGTAATAAAAATATTCCGCTCGTTGAAATCCTTAACGTTGTTACAAGCTCTAGCGAATCTAATTAACTGAGAAACATAAACCCCGTAGGATGTTGCATGGGGTACGTCTCCATCCAAATGTGGATAATTAACTATACAAAAGTCAAAGTCATCTCTTTTATCATAAATTTTCGTGTGAATAAAATTGTTTGTTGATAGTAATATGAAGATCCAAAAATGATGTACTAAAATTTCAAGAGTTTGTTTTATTAAGTTGTAGTTCATGCGGATAAATGTCAGACACCATTTGATCAAAATAAGGATTATCTAAATTAAAAATATCATCAAGGTATCTGGAAGTATTATTAAATGCGACTATAACATATTGTTGTTTCTCTTCAGAGAGACTCAACATAAAGTCTCTTTCATAGCAGTACAAAAACAAATCGGCGACCAGGGGTGCACAATTAGTACCCATAGGAATTCCTATGATCTGTTTAAATAGGGTATTACCAAACCTGACATAAATGTTGTCTAAAAGAAAAGAGAGTGCTCTACAAACTTCGTCACAGGTCCACATAGTATAATGTTTAACAATACCGTTAGTAAAAAAAGCTTTGTTCGAATTACATGCTAGGAAGGTAACTTTTTCCCGTGCAAAAGTTTTCTGAATTAGGGAAATTAGTTTATCATTGATTAATTTATGTGGCAAAGTTGTATAAAGTGTAGGAAAATCGTATGTACTGACAGTTGAAGCTTGAAAGTTATTAATTTTGAATTTATCCAGGATTTCACCAGAATTTTTATTTGACCAAAAGAGATGTTTGCCTGTGTTTTCATAGACTTTATCACAATATCTAATTACATGTGTGTTTTAATGGCAGTCAAACAAGACGTCAATAAAATAGAAAGTTTTACTTGTAGTGCAAGATGTAGAATTAGCAATAAATCTGGCTTTGTAAGGTTTTTTATGTAATTTAGGAATCCAATACATAATAGGAAGTTTGAGTTCTTTTTCATTAATTTGGACTTTAAGATTGGAAAAATTAGTAATATGATTGTTTACAATGTCTTTTTCGGAGGCAGATGTTTTTAGAATACGCATTAGTGCTATTTAGTTCCTTATGCAAAAACGTTAATGTAACGGATTCGTCAAACAATTATAATATTATTAGCCGCCTTGTCCGCTGGCACCAAAAACAAATTTTGAATGAAAAGCTAGAATATCTTTTTTTTCAGATGTCTTAAAGTAAGTCTTGGTTTAGGTGGCAAAAGATGTTTCATTTCCACGATAAAAATTAATACGTGAATCAATAATTTTAAAGATGTTACGTTTCCATGTAACTAGAGCATTAACTATCCGCATTTTCACGACGGCGACACCATTTGACCGAAAAATCCTCTATAGATTCAGCAATCTGACCACGACAAGTATTAAAATCAATCTCAGAAGGAATTCTGTATTTAGGTCCTTTCAAGAATAAGTTACGAATTCTTTTGTCTGCAATTATATCAAAATTACCAGTGATTATATGGCCAAAATCTGAATTACAGAATTTAGAAGTATTGCAGTCTCAAGTTGTTGGAGTATTAGACTGAAGTTTGCTTTTCACACCAACACTTAATACATTCCATCAAGGTGCATAGTGGTCTATAAGCAATATTTTTCTTCATTATCACTCAACATTTTCAACAGCAATTGCTTATATCTTTATATAAAAGTCATCTTGTGGATTGTTTGTCTCATAAAACTGACTGGCATACAGGTCCTATCTGCACAAAGCATAACAGAAAATTAATGACAATCTTTCCAAAGTTCTAGATAAAAGAGTATTTACCTTATGATCGTCACCTGTCAACATCTTGTTCCTTGAATAATAACAGTGCTGAACTGGAACAGCTGAACAAAAACAACAAACTTCAATAAAAAATTAACATCAATCAACCGTCAAACAAACATTCCAACATTATTTTGGCAATACATCCAACTAAATACACTTCCATGAATTATTTTTTTTCAAAGGCTTAAACAATCTGAAAGAGACTGTTTTCTCTTTCTCAAATATAAATCAATGCTTATTACTTTATGAATGTTCTTTATTTTTCGAGTGATGGTTGAAGTTTGCCAAAATTATGCATGAAAATTCACAAATATACAGTATGTAATACTGAAAACAATTAATACCAAGGAAACAGGGTTTCCAGAACTACTATACCACAAATGAAAGGTTGTTATGACTTTCTTAATTGTTGTTCAAAACTATGTCTGTACTGGTCTAACATTTGTAAATAAAATAACAAGCAAACTAAACAGAACAAACTTAAACAGTAACAAGAGATTTACCTTTGAAATGTAGTGACGCCCTTCATTGATGAATGCTGCTGTGGCCTTCACTCTAAAATCCAAAGATTCTGAATTCCCATAATGAAGGGACTTTGGAGCCCTCATGGTGACCTCTCTGTTGGCATGCTCGCACTGCTGACTCGAACCGAGGTCTGCGAGCTGGGGAGCCTTCATCACAACTGGTTCAAACAGTTTTTCTAGCTGAGATCTAAGGTGGTCGTCCTTCAGCGGTCCTTTGTAGGGCAGGCTTCTGTGTGAGTATTTAACACTGCGGTCACGCTTGTACCCACACCATCGAGGCTGGCACATTGTGTGGTCTGCGAATTGATGAGGTACTAAAGCTTTCAGATTTTCTTCTAGTCCCTTTGGATCACCTTGATTCTTTGCTAGAATATACTTCACACATTTCTGAATGTGTAGGATCACTAACTTACTGAGCTTTGTGCTTTTGTCCGCCTGAAGAGCATATAGCTTCTTTCCAATGTTTTTCACTATATGATTTCTGTCAAATTTCTTTTTCAAGCTAATGTTTGATTTGGATTTCAGACGAGCTATCATGGTGTTATCTCCATCGCCTTCAATCACTTCCACAGTGGTTCCGTCCTTGTGTAGCTCAAATACACCCCGCTCACTTTCCATAAGCCTGGCACTTCCTGTGTGATCATGAACACAACGATGATTTCGTACTGCCTCTGAAGGTCTATTCCTTTTCTACCATTTGCAAACTCCGCATGTCCTATGACTAACGACTGCTTTCACTACTTTCTTTCCATACTGTGCCTTGCTCATGAAGAAGGTGTGAGCTGTAAAATTAACATATGAACAACTAATGACATATGTGTATCATTTTGCTTTCTGTTGGAGAACTTAAACATCTATTTACAAAAAGCAACAAGAAATATTAGAACCCACCATGAAAAAAAAATCTGGAAACAAAGTGATCCCTTGGAAGCATTAATCACAACAAAATTACATAAGAATTCACATTCCAAGATGGTAGTCTTCTCAGAGCAAACACTTAATCAAAACATTGCCTACTCTCTCTATCTTTATCCCCTCATACACAATCACAACAAACTAAGTACATTTCGATTGCAAATTGCCTTAACGGTTAAAATTTTGTATGTGTTTAAACACTCTTCACTACTGCTGGTGTTGCGATTAAACTGGTAACTTATTACTTACAAGTCAAGCTGTCAAAGCCACGTTTGTGCCAGGCAGTATCTACCGCACAAGACATTCCTGTTCTAGAGTGACAAGGGAACTTCGATGCCAGACACACTCGACTTGATGGTGTTTTCTGTGCCCGAGACAGCATTGGATGTTTATGTTTTCTAACTTGATAACGTCTCCTGTAATATGCAGAAGAAATATCCACACTTTACAATTAACACCAATAAGTAATTTTTGAAAGACAAAAGCTTTCCTTATTTTATCAGAATGTGGGTCAGAATATTAACGCTTTACATGTTGGGAAAAAAATGTTGTCTGCTAAATGTTGTCTGGTATATGTTTTTTTGGCCATTTTTCTTAACAATTGGTAGAAATAGTGTCTGAATGGCTTGGAACCTGTCCAGATGCTGATTTAATTGGCATCTGCTCTAATTCCAAGCAGTTTGCAAAGGCCTGTGTCCTTTTTAGTAAGGTTCACTTCATGATTTGACAGACAGTTTACAATATTAGTACTCTTTTTTGTACCTTTTCAAAGCGGAGGAGTGTCTCACATCATCAGTTTCATCATTATCCTCATCTACATCAGTCCAATCATCATCCACCTGGTTGTCAGGTTGTAACATCAATCTAGCGAGTAAAGAAAAATAATAAGCAAAATTCTGTGAGAACTATATATAAGAATGGAATGAACAGTAAACTTGTAAATAAAATGCTCTCAGCTGTGAAAATTTATAAATTATAGATCTGTTATGCTCCTGCTTATGATAATGGATATCTTTATAAATGCTATATGACTGTAAATAGACTTACTTTAGTTTAGGGGAGACATCTGGAAGTGGACATACACCAAGATCTTCGATAAGGCCTTCCATCCTGTCAGCAGCTCTCTTGGACTCAGCTTCAGCCACTTCCCTGATATATAAATGCTATCTTGACCGAGTGTAAACAAAAACATTTTAATGTTATGTGTCAGGGTTCGAAATGCCCGGATTTTTCGAACCCTGTTGTGTTGACAATGTCATCTTTATAGTTAATTGATTATGATGATATTTATACGATTATCAAATTTAAATGTTTTGTTATATTCAGTCTAACACCCATTCACAATAGTATTTTTTAAAATGTACAGCCAGACTGTTCATCTAACCATCATTCATGGGAAAATCCAGTTCAATACAAAGAAAACAAGCATTATAGCTTGGCATTCCCAGAGCAAATCATCATTCAATATCCACATTTTCATTGACCATGTAAATGAACAATTTAAAAATTGTTGATGCAAGCAATTATCTGAAACTTACTTCATTTCTTGATGGAAGGCATCTTTGGCTGCCTCGCGAGTTGACATGTCGGCCACATGTTCAACAATGTTTCCAGCCCGTCTCTCCATGGTCTTTAGGTTTTTGTTACTAATCGGCTTCAGGTTCAATGATGCCAGGAAGTTATTTACACGTACGGGCCCACCTAAACTGTCAATCATTGCTAAAAAATACCAAACAATAGAAGTAATGAAGCAAAATGTTTGATTGAAACCATTTACATCTAAATCTTATCATTAAATTGGCAAATATTATATGTCTTGATGTAACATCCACGAATGGTCACATGAATGGTCACAGCAGTACGCTCGACCTATTATTGTTATTCGGTATTTTGAAAGGATAATGCCACAGTTTTTATGTATGTATTGCAGCATAAGTGTTAGTACATGTGCAATATGAATACAGCTTACTTACAGTAAAATGTGTTACAGGTTTATTCACACATATTCACACATAAATTTGTAAATAATCACTCATTCACTGATAGTGATATATGTCATCATAAACAGCTGGACATTTAATAAGTTCTTGTAGTTCGTGACAAAGCTGGGGGGAGTGTAACAGTACAGAGAAATCATGTACAGATGGGATTTAGACATGATGAATGATGTAACGGTGCAGTTTACTGCTAACATTAATTGATTACACTTACAGAAAAAAAAACTGTCAATGTAATTAATCACTGGTATCATACACAATATAACAATAGCTGTATACGTGGTTTTTTATTTATTTATTAAAAAAAGACTTAACTTAATCGTCTAAAATACATACCGGTTCCCAGCTTCGTGTTGACAACAAAACTTGGAATTCCCTTCGACTTTTGCTGACGATGTGTCTTCCCATAAGGAACAATGTTAATTTCTTCACAGTCATTATTTGTACATTTCACATAAAGGTATCCCCCAAGACCCCTCTGTAACCCGCCCACAATGTTAAAAAGCGTCAGTGGAACTGGTCCAAGACCACAGAATTTGCAACTCTTTAAACCAGAAAGAAGAACATCAAACTCCACGATTCTACGACCTGTCTTCCAGCCCATCCTTGACACATTTTTAGGCAATTTCGGCTGGCATTCACAGTCTTGTCCATTACACAAATGTGCTCCAACATAATTGTGATCTTCTATAACATTCGACTGTTTCTTTAATCGCCGAGAATTCACAACTTTCTTGTAACGGCCTGTTTTATCGCGGACTTTCATTTTGACATTTACGGTGAAGGACTTTTCATATAATCTCTAAACAAAGTGGTGGATTTCAAACATCCGATAATTTCAACGAATCGTTGGGAATTTGGATATTATATTGTTAATATACCAAACAAATAGCAGTTATTTAATTTTTGTTTACAATACTTTTTACGAAAACGCAATTTGTAACGTTTATATTTTTTAGAGAATAACTAAGCCGACCTAAGCCGAGTAATCCCGAAGTACCTCCGTAACCGTTACGAGGAAGGGCGGAGTTAGGCGAAATTTCACGATCTAATGATGGGTCTAAGACCTTAATTTTTGTATTTTGTTACAGTTTCAAAATAATAGTTATTTAATATACTTTTCTCAGTTGGCAATTGGTATAACTATAGACCTTTTTACGAAAAAAGCCATGCCCTACATAGAAAGGAAGTAGACATTCATACACAATTCCGAGTTTGTTTAAGGTAAAAAATAGAAAATCATATAAAATAGCTTTTAACAGAAACACGAAAGATGCCTTCATAGCTTTTTGGCCAAGATTGCACAAAAAGGCATTGGAAAGACGATTGTTTAAGGATTCCCCCTTACGATCACTGACCTGACATTGAGATAATTTTTGTAAAATATGTGGAAATATATATATTAGCAAATAAAGAAGTCAATTTAATTGTTGTTCAAAACGTCCATATTAAAAAAAAAATTATTACATATAATATATAACATTTTTATATATTTTATAAACATTTAAAATCGAGGTTAAATATCATTCTGAAAAATAGTCGGAACACGTGATATAATGCATTTTTAGTTTTCAGTTAAGCTAATTTTATCCTTTATCCAACTTGACTGAAATGCCAAACAGAACATTTTTAAGTCACATAGTATATATTTAAATAAGTTTTCAAACTCTTGTGAAGTTAAAATGGTTGTAGAATAACACGCATTTTGTCCGGTTCCTTGTTACACATGTAAATGCACGTCACGTTCACTATTTGTCACTTCACAAAGTCAATAAACACTGATCAGATTGGTATAAATAAAAATTACTTAAATTACGATTAATCAGTTTCAAATGTTTTAGTAATTAACTATGTCATGGTACTAAAACGACCCGGTTGAATGATATTGTTAAGTAGCTGGAAAATAACAACCAGTCACGTGTCAATCTGTTTGACACTTACCGCCTTGCCAATCCACTTTCAAAGAAATACCAATTGTGTAATAGTATGTAATACATGATCGTTAACACCCTGCTGTTTTAATTTTAATTACTGATGAAAAAGTCACCAAATGATACATTGAACAGAGAACTTTTGGTCGTTGAATTATAAGTCCCGCTTATTTTGTATATCTGTTATAAATATCAATTCTCGGCTATATGACTGAAATACTGTTGGGAAAAGGCGTAAAATCAAACAAACAAACAAACAAAATAAATCAATTCACGTTTAAAGTACTTACCGCTTTAATTCATCCCAAAATTCTTTTTTCTAAGTGACATAACTTGAAATCACGCCTTTTAAAGACTTAAAGTGCGCTGAATGTATGCTATCGTTATTGCGCTTTTGCCCTACACAGAATGCGCATGCGCGAAATGCAACATACGTTGCTATTGAAAAATTGTACTGTTAAAAGGTTTAAAGTGAATTAGTATTTTGTATTGTTTACATTATGCTACATTTATAACAATTCACTGCACGTTCAGTTCCACACTCTTTAGTTGTGGAACATCCAATATGCTCTTAGTTATTATTAAACGTTATTTTTTGTTTGTTTGGATTTTTACGGCACGTCAACACATAACTGGCCATATCGTGCCGAATGCTATAATAGGCTTAAAATATTATGTAAAAAATTGTAAATGACAATAGAAATGAGCCAATTAGATCCTAGAATACAAGCTTATCTCTTTTAAATAATCAATTATGTTTTTTGATGGAATTGTATTAAAAAGTTCTTTGAGTGAATTTACAGAATAAAATCTATTACGGGCCTGTGAAAAATCATGACATTCACTGATAGTGATATATGTCATCATAAACAGCTGGACATTTAATAAGTTCTTGTAGTTCGTGACAAAGCTGGGGGGAGTGTAACAGTACAGAGAAATCATGTACAGATGGGATTTAGACATGATGAATGATGTAACGGTGCAGTTTATTGCTAAAATTAATTGATTACACTTACAGAAAAAAAAACTGTCAATGTAATTAATCACTGGTATCATATACAATAAAACAATAGCTGTATACGTGGTTTTTTATTTATTTATTAAAAAAAGACTTAACTTAATCGTCTAAAATACATACCGGTTCCCAGCTTCGTGTTGACAACAAAACTTGGAATTCCCTTCGACTTTTCCCGACGATGTGTCTTCCCGTAAGGAACAATGTTAATTTCTTCACAGTCATTATTTGTACATTTCACATAAAGATATCCCCCAAGACCCCTCTGTAACTCGCCCACAATGTTAAAAAGCGTCAGTGGAACTGGTCCAAGACTACAGAATTTACAACTCTTTAAACCAGAAAGAAGAACATCAAACTCCACGATTCTACGACCTGTCTTCCAGCCCATCCTTGACACATTTTTAGGCAATTTCGGCTGGCATTCACAGTCGGGCCTGTGAAAAATCATGACATTCAAGAAGAAAATGCTTGACAGTAAAATTTTCATTACAACCTACAAAGAAAGGGGCATTATCATTTGTGAGGAGATAAGAGTGGGTAATTTTAGTGTGTCCAATTCGGCATCGAAGAAGAACTGTTTGATCACGGCGGCTTGACAGAGATAGAGATGGTGACATATCAAGAGAAGGGTTTATATCGTGAAGTTTATTAAAAACGGCATTGTCCCAATTTGCTTTCCATTCAGCGAAAACGTTATTATATGATCTTAAAATAGCTGTAATCTCATTGGTCCAAACTGAAGTCGATAGCACAAATCATAACATCATATTAACTGGGTGAAGTATCATATTCACTGGGTAAATTGGATTTTCCAAATCTAAAAATAGAATCAGACTCGTAACGATTGGTTTCCTGCATAATAGACTGTTAACTACGCGTGCAAAAATCGATACGGTAACCAAATCATTACTTCTGCTATGGCTTCGGAAAAGAGAGCTGGCTCTGAACCAAACAAAAATAAACGTTTTCCAACCCTTTCTGACGGCGATAAAAGAAAGATAATTAGTGACAGGGAAGCAGTAACTACGAAAAGATCCACGGATGCTTTTATGAGGATTTTCAAGTCGTATCTAGAGGAAAAAGGCTACGATGAACAGTTTGTTTGGACAGATTTGTCAGCCTACGATTTGGATGAACTTTTGGAACGTTTCTTTTTTTGAAGTTCGCACAGCCAGAGGGGATTTGTACAAAAAGAACAGTTATATTTCGATTAGACATGGAATTAACCGATTTTTAGAGAACAGCGGTAAACATTCCGACATTGTCAATGACGTTCAATTCAAGAAATCACAATTGGCGTTCAAATCCATGCTTGCATAGCTGAAAGATGAAGGCAAAGGTGGTACGGATCATCATCCACCGTTGGAGACAGCTGACCTTCGCAAACTGTCCTCGTATCTCACGGAAGACTTGGAAAATCCAGAAAGATTACAGGTAATTATAACAGTGCATGTATAATTTTATGATATTATCATCTCAACTCTGCATTCATGTATTTTAACCATATTATACTAACCTTATACTAACTGTGTAGGTCATATATGAATATGAAAAGCAAAAGAATAAAACAAAAAAAGAATTAAAAAAACCTTCTTGCTTAGGGTGCGAACCCCTCATCGTACGAAAAAACGTTACTAAAATCAATATTTACGTCCATAGCGTTACCGATTAAGCTAAGCGGACTTATAATTTATGTGATCTTCTATAATTATATGAATACAGTAGAGTCTAATACACTGAACTATAAGAATCGCAAAAAAAAATAAATGAAAAGTGCATAAGTGAGAAATGTTCTAGACTACCATTATACAGAATTTGATAGAGTAATGATCCATTTCTTTTTGTTATTGATACGTACAATCTGTCAGTCTGTCTCTTTCATTGGCTAATTTAAAGTTTGTTCATTTATTACTTGCATATTTCTTATTTTTTCAAGGAAAAGGTGTTTGCTGATGTCATGTTATATTTTGGACGAAGAGGTAGGGAAAACATGCGAGACCTGAAATCTTCTGACTTCTGGCTGACAACAGATGCGGAAGGTAGCTGCTATATCTACATCAAAACTGATGAAAAAACTAAGAATCATCAAGATGATACAAATACTGCGAAAGGTCATATGCATGAAATTAAAGGTATGTTTTTATATGTTGTATAATTACTGCATCAAACAGTTTTTGTCATATCAAATTTTAAATATGGTAAATTACACATTACAAAGATAATAAATGTTATTATATCGACAATAAATATACAATTTTTATTTTATAAACACTCCATACACAATGCAAATTACAAAGGATTTCATCTTCTATCTGTCCTCATGATTATATTTTACATGAACCTTAATTTTGTTATTGTATGAATAATTTGTAAAATACTGGTGTTAATATTTCAAACAGCATCCTGTGTCCAGTACAGTCATTTGTTGAGTAAAAGCGTCAGCTGAATTCAGAGTGCCCATATCTGTTCCAGAGAGTGAACACAAGTGGAATAGTATACAGAAGTTCAGCAATGCGCCAATAGGACATAACAAACTTGGTAATTATCTTTCTATATAATATTTTTGAGAAAACTATGAAATATATATTTTCACAAAACAAGATGACATTTATAGTAGTTTTCATAACTGAATTAATAAAAAATATATCAACACAAAGTTCAATATTTTCTTAGTTAATTAAAATTAAATTAAGTTTTTTTATTTATAAATTTTATATTTAGCAAAATCATAATAATTATCATAATCATAAGTATTAAGCAAAATAATTTAGCATATTTTAACATTTACATTGTATCTTTCAGGAACTATGATGCAGACTTTGAGTAAGAAGGCGGATTTATCGGTGACATATACTAACCACAGTCTAAGAGCCACTTCAGTGCACTTGCTTGATGAAGCACAGGTGCCATCTCGGCATATAATGAGTGTGACTGGCCATAAGGCTGAAACAAGCTTGAAGACATATTCAGGATACACTGATAACAGCACAAAAAAACGAATGTCAAACACAATTAGTGATGCATGTGAAGGTCCACCCATTAAGAAAAAATCAATAGCTGCCAAAGAAATCCTTTCTTTGGGAACAGAAAATGTCTCTCCGATGAACAACGTGAATCAGGATGATTTATCTGACACAACGTCCTATGATGATGATTTTGGTGACTTTCTCAGGAGTTTAGACTGTAACAATAACTATTCTTCACCTGTGCAACCGCTGCAACAATCAGTTCCAACGGTTATTAACTCGGGATTTATGCATACCAGACAATCGCCTATCCAGCAACCGCTGCAGCAAATTATTAATACACCAATGACACATAATTCAAGTGTTTCTCACCCACAGTATTTAGGGTTTCAGCCAATGATGCCTACAATTGCTGGCCAAAATGCAACTATTAACATCAATTTTAATATATGTCAAAAGTGACATTATGCAGCTACTGTTTTGTTTAATAATAGTTAAATTGCAAAAATAGCACAATTCGATTTTGAATATTTAGTTAGAGTACTGTTGTGTCAGTAATCACTGTGATATTGGACTATCGTGATACATGTTGTTTTTTTTTGTTGTTGTTTATTTGCTTTTCTTTTTGTAATTTGTATCATGTTGTTTATCAAATATTAAGTTTACAGTTTAAAAGGTGCTTTGTGTTTTGAATTATATAAGACATTTATTATATACTTATAAATGAAATATTGAGAAATATTGATGAAATAAAATGCGTATTTTCATTTTCCGTATTTTCACTGCAAAAATTTATTTTTCACTGCAGTGAAACATATTTTCCGTATTTTCACTGGTGTGTTGCCGGACTACTTTCTTTAAAATTCTGCCAGTACACAAAATTTCAGGGAAAGTCTTTCAAATTTTAATGTCAAAAAGGAGAAAAATGTATATAATAAACAGAAAATTCAAGTTCTTTCTATAAATACACGATTTATTTTCTCTTGTGGCATGAAAATTACCATATTTCACTCGTGGCTACCGCCACTCATGAAATATTTATTTTCATACCACTCGATGAAAATAAATCATGCATTTATAGAAAAAACTTGAATAATATCCTCTATATATTAAAACAATTATTGACAAGTCAGCATTTGAATATGACACTATTCATTCGCCTCGGTCAATATGACATTCTGCCGGTGAATATCACATCATATTCAATGGCTCACTAGTCAATAATTGTATATTATTTTACACACGTTTGTCATTTCTAAAAAATAAATATCTTCATTTTTTCATAACATTATTCATTTTCAGACAATGTTAATCAGCAAGACACATTAGTATGTTTCATGCTCTTGAAATGAAGATAAATGAGGAAAATATCATTCACAATGTAATCTTTTATTGCTGTTGTAATCCCTTGGGTACAATTACCTACACTAAGGATAACAACTAATCTCTTTTTGCCATCGTCTATAACGTAATGATATAAAATAACTCGCCGTTGAGTATTTTTATCGTATTATATGATACTGACGTCTATACTCTAAACTTCCTGTTATGTCACAAGTCGAGATGTATTCTTATTACTTTGATTTACTTTGTTATTTTTTAATTTGAAATTGTGTTCATTTAATTGTAAAATAAAATTAATTGCTTAAATAATTAACAGACTCATAAATAAATAAAACATGTGTATATACTGCCTTAACCCATTACTTGATGAGCATTTTGTGCTATCAAACTATAAAAACTGCTTCAATACTAATCAAACTTGGCACAAATGTTGACTGGACCAATGCCTTTGCAACAACATGCTAAGGCTTAAATTTCCTGTTACCATGGCAACGAGGGGACATCTCAAAATTGTCAAAAAATCACTATTTTGCGTTGATTTTTTCCCATCAAAATTGATTTTAAAGTGTTGCAACTTCTCAATGGATTGAGATAGAGTCAAATGAGTTTCAGCGTTGGTTACACGTTAATTTATGACCGATCTGGGGTCATTTTTAGCCTCTCACAAGTCCGAAATTTTTTTGGCGGTGAGGAGAACTGCCGCCCCTTCAAACCCCCCAAACAGAATGAGTTGAAATTTATTACAGAAATATTCCAGAAAGTTTTGAAAATAAAGCAATTATTAAAAGTGTTCGTATACTTATTATATTTTTCTGTTATGTACTTTTTTTCATAATGATTATTGTCATATAAAATACATGTCATTTATTCAGACTTTCGTCATTTTCACCTAATGTAAAGTACTTTTAGTACACGTCAATGGCTCAGGACATAAACAAACTAAAATCAGAAACAGTTTTGCAAAATAAAAATATTTGCATTTTTTCCATATATTAGTTAAAACGTTTTGAACATTCATAATATTTTCTGCTATGTGCATTTTTTCCTAATGATTATTGCCACATAAAATACTATTCATTTATTCAGACTTTCGTCATTTTTACTTAACGTAAAGTACTTTTAGTACACGTTAATGACTCAGAACATAAACAAAATAGAATCAGAAACAGCCCTAATAAATAACAGTATTTGCACTCTTCAGTACATTAGATATACACATCATGGAAATGTTTTGTCAATGTCGACATCTAATTTATCAGACCAAATCTCAAAGGACAACATGACCTACATAAAAATGATCAATGTATAAAGCATTGTTTGTGTCAAATTGTTCGTCACAACAATGACGATAGATTTTCAGTATTTGGCTATTGGGTCGTGCTTGTCCAGTCAGTCAAATATTGGTCATGTATCAAAATCATTAATATATTTGTTTTCAGGTGATACGGAAACGAGGCAAATTATTCAATGCTCTAAAGTTATCAATAAGTAATGAGGTAACTGTTTTTATCAATTACAAAGCGAGCATCAATACATAATTAAATCTGCCTTTTAAACAAAATATGTGCATTTTTAATTGAAACTGCTATTGTAACCCAGCATGCATTAGAGTATTTGCAATACAACCTGTTCTTTGTATATTTCCAATATAAAACAAATCAATATCATCACAATACTCTAAAATTATACTTTCCTTTAAATAAGTTTAATAATCATCATGCATATTCAATAGTAATTTTGTAAAGATATCAAAAACATAAAAGGCGTTTGCCTTTTATATACTTTTATATACTAATAAGCAATGACATGCTTCTGCTATTGATTAATATATAAATGTAAATAAAATTCGGACATATTCAGTTGTTTAAATATAGCAATTTTCAAACTGTTTTTAGTACACAATTATGAAAATTGACACGAATGAGCAATGTTCAAGGAACTTTAAACCAATATGTCATCCTAATTGTCGTGCAAAAAGGTTAAATGTATTAAAAAGCAAAATATTGTCAAGTCAACAAGAAAAGTAATTTACACATAGCAAATCTACGAAATTACCAAAAATTAAAAGGTCACAAAATGCAAAATCCCTCATCAAACTTATATTAAAGGTACCTATCAATTGAATCTTTAAAATCTTAGCATATTCTCAAGATAGATTTTCTTGAAATCGTTTGGATAATCTGGAGGCATAACGCTTAATCTATGTTCCAACGAATTTTATATTTCAAATTTATTTTATATTGTTTTTTGTTTGCAGTATTTAATTTAAATAATGATTGTAGTATACGAATGCCTTTTTGAATACGCTTTCGATACGTTCTTAGATATAAAGTGTTAATATGATTATTTTTCTTGAGATAAGACATCTATAATCTATTATTAATTGCAAATTACTCAAAACAATATAATGAATGATCACCTTATTGACTATTGACTTATTATAAAACACATCTGCGGATATTTCTAAATTCAAGATTTTACCATTTCGTGTTAAGATGATGTATTCTGTTTAAGCCCATGTTGGCTGGGCGGCGTGAACGGTAATTAGTACCTTCAATGGTGAGGGGACTTGAACGGTAATTTACACTTTCAATGTTGGGAGTGGATGGTAATTTGCTTTTCCCATGTTGGGCGGGGACGTGAATGGTAATTTGGACTTTCCAGTACCGTCCATGAACAGGCTCCATCAAATCGAGCCTGAAACATCTTCAATTCTATTGCATTGGACGTTCTTAATGGATTCTGTTCCCTCTGTTTCACCTCAAATCAACATATCTGCTAAAGTGAGTATGTGGATACACATAGTTTTGCTTACTTCACCGTTACGTTCCATGCATGACATGCTAATAAATTTTAATCTCGGAATTCGTGATACAGGCTTTAAAGGATTCCCTACGGATAACCTTTGTCAATAAAAGAATGATATAACGTCAAGAAATTGTGATTTATAAAAAAAAATAGGAAGAGTGCTTTCATCAATCGAACATTATAGCTAGGTTTCTTTTAATATACATGTCTTTTATATTTTGATGAACAGGGTTATTTACTGTTGAACTATAGTTCACAAATCTTTTACTAATACCTTTTTCGTCAGTATAAGTTTCCCCATTTGCTTTTCCGCAAATATGATTTTTTTCAAGCAATAATAACAGTAATGATAAAAAGTGTTTTGTTTATTTATATCTTTTGATTGCAGGATATTTAGATTGACAAAAACAATAATGTTTATTCACGTTAACATACAAAAATGTGTTAGTACAGTAAAAGTGCATATTTTTATTCATAAAAGTTTGCAAATGATTAAAACGGACTTTTTTGCGTGCGGAAGTATTTGCGAAATTACGATTTCCGAAAATCCCTTGCTTTAATAATCATCGATTGTCAGACGATTGCCTATGTGAAAATAATTATTGTACATTGACACGTTCTATTCGTACTTTGAACAGGTGTGACCAGCCAGTGTTTGCTATTTGCGATGTATTCAAAGAAATATTATGTAAATGTTCAGTTTGATGACTTATCAAGAACGTGTTTCGTTAATATTGCCTATAGTCTGACCCATTAAAAATGGAAATGAACTTTTGCCTGGTATGAATTAACAAAACGACGTTGAATAAAAATTAAAACGTTTTTGTAAACTAAAAAATAAGTCACCCTCGAGATATTTCAGGATTTTTCTCTAAAGTTTCTACTTTTCTTGTAAATGCAAATTTTCATTTCTTTACGGCAAGTCTCTTTAGTTTATTTTCCGAAGCCATTGCCGAGGTACTCTTCATTGAAGATGAACGGGAGAAAGCACGTGTCATGATTCTAAAATGTACACGATGTTCTCGTGGTCGGTTCATGATTATTTTACAAAGCTTGATCTACAAGATGTAAGAGTTTCGTTGCAATGCATGATGGAAAACTTTTTTAAAATGAATAACAAGCAACATGAACATCGAGTCACATGGAGTAGAAATAGAAATTGCACTTACTTTTAAGCTGAATAACATCCCTATGAATTTCGCAATAGATCTTTATAAACGTCTATCCAGTTCCGTAGATCCCATTTTTAACTTTGAAATTCCTGAATGGCATGACGCCCACACTTATGATGATCCAGATTTTTTAAAAAAACTGTTAATCCGTCTCATTATTAAAACATTGTTCCATTTGTGCAGTTATCTGGGTTAGAAAATGAAATATGTAAATAAAACACATCATAATTCAGCATGTTCCAAAACCATAAATAATTCAAGAACGGCCCATCAATTTTAGTTGTCAACATCACAATGTTAATAATTCTTGAAAATGGATTCCCGACGAAAAAAAATATTATGTCAACAACAATTTACGAAATATATGACGTAACAAAAATGCTTCACGCTTATTATGAATGATTCAAGTTGCGGCATTAGCAGAGGGCGGTTAGGCATATGTAACCTCATACACATAATTTTAAGCGTTGAGATGGATTTGTCTTGATGGCATTTAAAATAATTTTTTGTACACCCAGATTTTGCAGTAATTGTTAAAAATTACATATTAACAATAAAACTTTTGATAACATTTAAATAATTTTAAACACACTTAATGGCATGAATCTATGACAGTACACTACTTCTGCCATTAATTCAATTGTAACCTTCGTTTTGATTTTATGTTTTTAAACCTTTTTTATATTTATCAGAAATGATTTCCCTACATAAAATTATTATCTCGTTATTCAAGACTTTTGTAAATACTACTCTTTTAGCTACAAAATATACCATATGCGGTATTTGTTTTTTCTCCCGCGAAAAATAAAGCTTTTGTTTTTCACTGAATAGTGTCAAATGTTTGGAAGGCTAAAGCAATTGAGGACATCACTCTGTTTTTCTCTTTGACTCGATCTCCCCTTCATATTGACATAGTATGTAACACTTTGAGTCTAAATAAACAACAGCTTTTTGTCGCTTTATGAACGCTCCAAA
Organism: Ruditapes philippinarum; assembly: GCF_026571515.1. Taxonomy (NCBI): domain Eukaryota; kingdom Metazoa; phylum Mollusca; class Bivalvia; order Venerida; family Veneridae; genus Ruditapes; species Ruditapes philippinarum. The sequence goes on from NW_026853253.1 coordinate 57,674, forward strand.
GCAAACTTTATCTTAATAATATCAAATCACTGCCGGTATTTCTGGACATTATGTTAAATTATGAAACGGAAAATTTAATCTGTATTTACGAGCTTAAAGTGTATAGGCCTGGCCTACGTTTGGTTGCTCAAACTAGAAAGCATGTTTATATTCTTATAATTTATATTTTTTCTCGCACGCGAGTCCGTTTTCTCTCATTTAGCAAATGAGCTAGTTAAAGTGGACACTGTGCAAACCAATACTAAACATATAGTGAATCAGTTCCCCTTTCTATATATTCCTTGTCAAATTTGCATGATAATGTAATTGTTGGCGATTTCTAACGTCAGGTTTAGTTTAAGCGCACGGACATCGCACTCGAAATAAGAAGGGTAACATATTTTTGTGTCCCACCGGACCTGGTCAATTTAATTATTTTTTAAAAAGACGTGATACATTCTAATGGACATAATTCAGACAACAACAGAATTATTTAAATTAAACATTAGCGAAGAACCATTTTATAGTCTTCCAGCTAGTGTTCCCCTTCCCCTATGACGCGTTGCGGTATTCAAGATACGCATTTGATGGAAAAGCTATCTAATCAAATCACTTCATTGCGCTTTTTCTCTTTAAAAGAATATAAAATACGACAGTATATCATGGTAATTATATAAATCTTTGTGTGTTATAATTAAAAAAGCTGTTACTGATATTTCACTTCAAATGATTTTAAATTTATTATTTTAAATAATGGTTTGCTTTTGACACCAACTTTGTTCTCATTTTTCATTTTAATGATAACATTTAGCTATTGATCAGCAAGTAAATGAGAATAATCAAATTTTTATAATTACCGAGTGCATTTCACGCTAATTGTGAGACGAACCCTAAATGACGTCTGTATGGGCGCCGCCATTTTGAAATGGACGTCACGTCAGGTTACAACGTAAGTCAACGGGGAATAATATAATTTTAGCATTTTGACCATATTACTGACTTTATGGAAAAAAATTAAAAACATGCCTAGAGATATTGACGCCAGGGTTAACATGACATTAATTTTAATGATTTTACTATTATATCTAATAAAAATGGAATATTCAAATTTCGTGAATCAGACTATAGTGTGAACTATTAAATAAAAATTAAATCATGTTATATATTTGTTTGTATTTAGGGATTATTTTTAACGAGATATATTTACGTTGTTACCGATGCACATGTGTGATGGCAAAATGAAGAATGGCCACCGAAGACTAATCTAAAGTTGATGTAATTTTTGCGGGCTCAATTATTTGAGAATTAATTTGATTCACAAAAATTGCAAATATTTCCACGTCGTAAACTATACAGTATATGTTTTTTAGAATGTGTTTTATTTTTCAAAATCACTAAAATTCATTTGGCTATATACATGTATAAGAAAATTGCGAAGTAAATCTTACTTACTTTCTTACATAAAATACGATTGAATTAAATGTAAGACAAATACAGTTGTGTAAATAGTCTAAAACGACTCGATATGTGCCATCATTTTCTTAGTTCGACAGATTCCTTGTTAATAAATAAAATTATTGAGTAAAGCAAATTATGTCCTAAAAAAGAGATATTAAGTGGTGTAATTTGTCCCCGTAAGTACGACCTATTTAATTATTTTTATATTATGAATAAGCTTTTACTTTCGAAAGATTACATTGACGTGTGCATACTGTGTTTACGTGCATAGAAGTAAGATTAACAACTATCCAATACACATTACTATACAAGACAGTTTACGTCAAAAATAGAATGCACTTGTAATATTTAGGACACATCTAAAAGGATTCTGAAAAAACCGAAGGTCTCTTCAGGGCTTTAAAAATAATCAAGAAAGGAAATAATTCGGAATAACGTTAATTTAAAGACCAACTATGCCTCCAAAATGCTATAATTAAATTTCTAAAAATCTTTTTTCTTTGTATTTTGTTACAGTTTCCAAAATTAATACTTATTTGCTCGTTTGGCATTTGTTTTAATTATCATGTTATAGTATTTTGTATTTCAATCAAAATTATAACAATTTACAGCAAGGTAAGTTCTACAGTTTTTAGTTATTGAACATCTAATATGAATCACGAAGTCATAAATAAAACATTATTTTACACACTTTTGACATTTCTGAAGAATTAATATGTTCTTAAATATGAATGATAAGTGCCTGCTTAAATGTTCTAAAATTTTAAACAAGAAAAAGCATATGGAATTTAAAGCATCAAATAAAACGAAAGCTTACACTGTCGTATTGATTCGTACTTTTTCTTGATCATTCCTTGATGAAATGTCCGCAAATGTGTACTGATCATAAATGGCTGTGTTCATCTCTTGCTTCAAATAACACCATGAAAGGTTAACATTTATAAATAATACACGTAGCTCGTCACTGTCACTAATTATTCAATTCATGTGTCTGAAAATGTATGCTGAGTTAGACAAACGATAAGTCCGTGTTATGGCCCATTTCCTTCTTTTTTATATCCGTGGCTTAAATAAGAGGAAACATTTATATCATAACATTAAATACATTCATTTTGAATTTCACAACATTTTAGCTTTACCATTTACATAGAAGCATTTGCAAACGACTGTTGACAAAGGATTTGTTTTACAATACGCGATACATAATCATGATTTATAAAGTCCCGATATTATCTGGAGTTGGTTCAATATAACGCCTGACGCACTTTAACATGTAATTCATGTTAGAAAATAAAAATAACAAAAAAGACGTCTGCTTGAAAACCAAAAGAATTATTTGAAAGGAAATTATCTTTAAAAAAAACAAGAAGACGCCGGTTTTCAATATCATTTGACAAAAAGTTTTAGATGAATTAAAAAAAAGTGTTGATATTAAAATGTCAAGAGGTTTTTCAAGATGTTTCAAACCGATAAGAAGATTAAAAATGCTTTTTAAAGGAATCTGAACGGATGCCCTGTTATTGGTGTTGCGTTATTATTTTTCCTTTGAAAACGGACACCATGAACAAATTTGTTTGCGCAAGGGTAATTTCTGATAATCCTAATAGCATATTTTTAGATTGTCAACATTGCGGATATTTAAATGCCCTGGTTTACTCTTCCAAATGTTCATGCCATAATGAGAAAATATGACTTTATTATATTTTTTTAGGTCCTGTACGTAGTACAATACCTTTTCGTGAGCTACATCTTAAACATTTTTGTCTGAAAAAAAGTCATTTTAATTCTGTCATTAAACTTGGTGCCATGTTATTTAAAGGTTTTAAAAACAAGTACCGCGGTGTAATATAAATGTCTGTCAAGGAATGGTAAACCAGTTATGAGCTTCGAATAGCATCATATAGGGAGATTACTGTGGTTGTTAAATGATATTAATTTTAGTAATCTAGTGTTTGTAATTTACAAACATTATTTAGGTACTTTGCGTTTCCTATACCCCACATTACACAGCAACAGTTCAAAAACTGGCAACATGAATGCATTGTGAAACATTCATATCAAAGTGCTAAAAATATGTTGATTTTGTACTAACATGGTCAATTGTAAGGGCCATTTAAAGATGTTAATATATGCCAATATTTAGCACTTCTTTATTTGTTACATTTTCAAGAACTATTTTATTTATCGTAAGATACAATTTTTTCGTTATTTTTTACCTTTGGTCTTGGTCTTATTACCATTTATTCTTATTTATTTCTGGATATAAGGCGATATTATTGATTTTGCACCATTTCTCCAAGTCATTTAAATGATGTTGAAATTTTAATTCTACTTTTCATTTATTTTCTCCAGACTCATAAAAAGTGATATCGTCTGCGTATAGGTCAATTTTTATCGTCTGCGTATAGATCAATTTTTATATTATCACCAATGAAAGCTATTTCAATTATGTATACTAGAAACAATAAAGGTTATAATATGGAACCTCATTTTTATTCTCTTAGATTGAAGAGTATTTATCTGAACAAGTTGCATTCTTTTAGAAAGATATTACTTGAAAAAAAAATGTCATTTTCATACAATTGATAAAACTTTAGTATTTGTGAAGTTTAATCTAAATACACAGTACAGTCTCGATAATTTTCCCCTGTCCATATTTTTAACCATGTATCTATTATATTATTAAGTGCAGTACTGCAAGAATGATTCTTGCAAAATTCTGATTGAATATAAGGAATTATCACACACCCGTGCCTATTTTGCGACTCCGTAAATATGGTATTGCACGGCCGTGCATATATTTTGACGTGACGTCATTAGCGTTATACAAACATAGTGTAAATGCTAAAATGCTAAATGCTAGCGTTATACTATAGGCGCGTCAATGAAAAATGACTCTTATTTCACTTTAAACGGTCTATTTTTTGGGTATGTGATAAATAGAATATTGAATTCGTGTAAGTTCATTACTGAATTTATTGCACTCGTTGAATAAAATAATATTATGCTCGCCAGAGGCTCGCATAATATAATTTTATTCAACTCGTGCAATAAATTCAGTATTGAACTTACACTCATTCAATATCCTCTATTTATTGAATTTGCCCATGAAATATGGTGCTGTATCAGTAAAATATATTTCATATTTGTAAAAAATTAAATATGAAATATAAAAATGAATGTGGGCGGAGTCACGACGTATATTTATTTTAAGGGACTTATTTCGCCAATTTGTTTTGAAAATCTGATAAATAAAAAAACAACTTTTGCTGACTTTGTTTTGAAAACTTTTTGGAGTGATAGAAAATGGTCTAAGAAAATAAATCCGAACACCAATATCTTTCGTTCAGTTATTAACGCTGTACAACCGTTTAAAACGTTGATTACTTGACGTCACAATGTAGCGCCAAACAGCGCGTACAAACAAACTGCAACTATAAATCATCACTGTATAACTGCGCGCTGTATAACTGCAGTTGCGTAGAGCAAGCAAGGGGATTTGTAACCATTTTTCTTCGATACTGAAATTAAATAAAAGGTTTTTTTTCCATTTTTCGTGAAATATGTTATATATTCTCACTCAGCATGATAAAATGCCGCATATCTTCACTCGTCGTCACGAGAAAATTGTCTTAGATAGAATAAAGAGCGGTGTATCACACAACAAGTTTTCGTGTATAAGGGCGAGAGTCAGATAATAAAGAAGGTATGACTGTATTTATGTATGCATACATACATACATGTATAAAGTTATCAAGACTGGACGTAGATACATTCGTTTTGATATAGTGAATGTATATTGACTGTACTGATTGTTTTTCCTATAAAAGAATTCATTGCCTTCAGGAAGTCATGGCTTTAAGTAAGGTAATTAACACAATGACTTATCGTAAAAATACAAAATTAAACAATGCTATTTGATAAATTTACACCACGTCCTTTTTGGAAGTGACACATTTAAATACATATAAATATGTCGTATACTTTTCAAAAGTGATTTTATATAGATATTTCTTTATATTTTGTAAAATATTTTGATTGAAACTATATAAAAAACAAATTGGTTAGGCTACAAAATATTACAACATTCACAACAGCCTTTCCAACAAAGTCTAATATTTAAAACATACATTGTTTATATAGTTTCCTAAGAAAAGGGAATAGTTAACATATTCTATTATGATTTATAAATCACAAATGTATAAACATTCAAATGGATACTGTGAATAAAGGCATTCTTAAAACCTTTTTTTTAGAAATGAAAATATATAATTTCCAAGCTGATAGTTGAAATCTGACTGATTTATTTTTTCGTTTAGACTAAATGCCACATACCTTTCATTCTTATTGCTGATAATTGTTTATTCAGTTGCTTCCTTTAACAAATTATGACATTACATGCGAAGGTAGACACAAAATTTACATCACATTTTCATGCCTACAACGACTATTGATATTTTTGTGACTATACCATTTTTCTATTTTACATTTTAGTATAAAACCTGGAATGAGAAGACGATATTATGCTGTAATCAATTATCATTCTCTACAGATAACATTACGAAATTTGAATTTCAAAATATGATAAACAAGATCAACAAGGAAGGGTGGCGTTCAATGAACGCAACCCCCACACGACCCAACAACAAGAACCAGTGGCAAGGAGCCCAGGCGGACCCCAAACAAAAACAGTACAGGGCACAAGTCAGCACGGACAGGTCAATCACTAAATGATAAATAAAACCTTACATCGCCTATCCTGCGTACAATTTGTGTCATTTTAATGACTTACATGATGAATTGAACTTTGTATCGACTATTAGTAGGGGCGTGGACGGTAGTTTGCACGCACTGGACAGTACCTTCCATGAACAGTCCCAATCAAACCGAGTCTGCAACATTTTCAATTTTGCTGCTTTGGACCTTCTTTAAGGATTCCTATTTTTCAATTTCATTGCCAGATCAGCGTAGTTTGTGCCGTGGTGAGGCTGTTAAAAGTCACCCCGTACCTTCAATTAGATATTTTATATTTCCGATTCTTAAAGATCGTTTAGCACGACATTATTTCTGTGTTTTTGGTACTTTAAGTCATCACTTTTCGGCATTTTTCTAGTAGGGCGGTTCCAATATTCTTACTTGAATAATATTGAATGACATTCATGATATGTTGCCTGCTTTTTTATATTTGCCCTTTACGTCTTATCTATGGTATACAGGCTTCATAACCTCTTATTCCCTTTCAAAATTCCATTTTGTTTAGTTCTGCCCATTGTTTTCTCGTTTAGGGCAAACGCTTTCTTTTACTTGGGGGCCATAAACCGCTTTGCATGGAATGGCAGGAAAATGTCACAATAAAGGTTCCATGAACACATCTTCGGATGTTTCTAAATTTTATTCTTTCCATTTTCATGTTCAAATGTTGAATAATGCTTAGGCTCATGCTAGGGGGCGTGGACGGTAGTTTGCACTTGACAATAGTCACAATACCGCCTATGAACGGACTCAATCAAACCGAGTCTGCAACATTTTCAATTTTTACGTTTTGGAACTTCTTTATGGTCCATATTTTTTTTCATTTTAACTCATTTTTTATGTAATGCTCCCTCGCGACATTATCTGTATGATTAGTTGTCTGAATCAAATGGAAAATACTGCCTGCTGCGAGGGAGAAAAGATCAAAGGATCATTCATGTTTATTGAAATTATGCGTCTGTATTTTTACGCTATATTAAGCTTTGTGATGACTATGATTCCATGTCTGTTTCTAATAAGCATTAAAGTATGTGCAGACAACACTAATTCTTTCAAAGCCATTATGGTGTATGCATTTAGAGGCATCATTACACTACGCTTTCTCACAAAGCACTTCAAAAGAAAACACTTGCCTTGTGAAAACTTAATATCTGTGGGTGTTAATTTATTACGCTGGGCATGATTGATTTTGTGGGGGTTTTTAACATTTTAAAAGTCAAAAAAAAAAGATAAAAGCGGGTTTTTTAAAAATCTAAGTTTAACGGTTAAATTTCTTTTCTATTCCCAATATTTAAACTCTATGATATGAAACAATCTTTTAGACATTTACCTGAAGAAGCACAAGTCGGTGTGCTATACGAACTTTAAAGTTTTAAACTGGTTAATCGAAATGTCAGCGCACTAACCACAATTGCGGATATCGGCAGTTTTACCGGTATTGTAACTGCAACTGTCTATTATGGCAAGGTGTGCCCAAATAACATATGATATATTTTTGAACAAGAGATAGACTACTGCACCTGTTTAACTTGTCATTCATGTAACTCCAAACAGAGTGCACAGCAATTACACTTATAAGGTTAAGGACGTTAAAGTAAGATTATAAAATCTATTTTAATATGTTTGCGTTCATTTGACAATTAATCCTCGTGTGACTTTGCGATAATGTCTCCAGCTATAAAAAAAAGTTTCTGCCGAAGGAATTATAAATGTTACTTTTATATACCTTTAAGGTTGAAACAAGGATACCCTTACACGGCGATGAAATAAAATGATTCAATATTGCATAATAACAATTTAAATTGTTTGAGGTCAAAACGATATCAGTTTGATATTGCCACTTATCACCGGCTACGCAGATTTCAACATTTAAACACGGAAGTGATGTCATGTTGAATTGAGAAACATCCGCAGATGTATCATACGGCAGTTATAATGGAACCTTAAATGTGATACAATAGTACCATTCCATGAAAAGCGGCGTATGGTCCTCAAGTAAAAGATAGCGAGTGCCCTTAACAAAAAACAATGGGTGGAAATAAATAAAAAGACACCCTACTGTCCTGAACTAAAAACACATTAATGTGGCTTTAACCCAAATTTTAAAACGCATCAAAAAGCGGACACAATTTTTAAAAAGGGAAAAAAAACAAAAAAAAAAACAAAAAAAAAGACAAAAATTCATTTTTTCAAATAGGAAAAAAAAGGGTTATTTAGATTATTAAATGCCCCTCATTAGAGTAGAAAAAAATAATGGGAAAGAAAATCAAAGTACGACCGGGATTTTACAAGATGTAAGGTATTCTATCAAGTTTTATGTAAAACTATTGTTTGTTCTTACTTTCGTTCATTGCGTTAGTGTAATATTTGTTTGCTCGTTCTTTTGATTGTTCGTTCGATTCTGACAAATTGAATCAAACAGAGCATAATTGTTTGATGAGAACGTTCGTGGGGACAAAATTTCTTCGTTGCCGTAAGTGCTTTGTGAATATTATGCAATTGAGTTGTTTCAAAATAGAACTTAATGAATGGAAAAACAATTTATTATGAAAAGTTTTAACTTTACCTTCACTGTACGTCTCATTGTTTTTATCTTCACTTCAGTACGTTAACTAAACTGAATGTGTGTATTACTTACACGTTCGTTCCATTATTTCTTCGTTTCTCATTTAAAATTTTGAGCTTACGTTTTGTATGTGTTATGTTTTATTATTCTAAATTAACATTATCAACAATGATACAATTACTTTTGCATGTATAATACGAGCTTAATATCAGCCTCAAAATAATATTATTAATAACTATTAAAGCTATAACTATTTCAAAGGTAGTTATTAAAATAATCTTAGAGATGGAAAGACGTTCTATTGAAAGTGGTTACATAGAAAACTAGAAAGCACCATTTTTTGCGGTGGGGTGGGGGGGGTAGGTCACACGCATCCACGAACATTTTGTTCAGATTTAATCCAAAGATGTAAATGATGTACTTTAAATTTACACTGACATGCTTTATTTCTGTAGGTCTATTTCTTTGTTCGAAAATATCAACAGACCCTGATTCATCTAAGAAAATGCATATTCTATCTAGAAAAGAATCAACTATTTTTCCAGTTAATATATGAATAATAAAAAATTAGCTTAAAGCAATGAGGTCAAAAGTTCATATTCTTACCGTTTTATAACGTTTTACCATTATCTCCCCATAATCACTTATTGAAATCAAATCTTATTAACAAATTAGGCTCCAATGTATTCCAATACGGTATGGCTATGGTATTGCTTATTAAAAAATTGCTTTTATTTGTGCTTTTCTTTATGTTAAGCCCATTTTAAAGTTTCTTTCTTTTTTCTTTAATGCATATTAATTATTTATCATTTAATGATTAACCTGTCCGTGCTCTGTCTTTGCCCTGTCCTGTTTTTGTTTGGGGTCCGCCTGGGCTCCTTGCCGTTGGTTCTTGTTGCTGGGTCATACAGGGGTTGCGTTCATTGAACGCCGCCTTTCCTTGTTGATCTTGTTTATCATATTTTAAATAAGCTTTGAGAAGGCATACATTTCTTGGTAAAATTAATCATACGTTTTGTTAAGAATATTTTCTGAGGTAAAAGCAAAATGAACGTTTTTGATATTTGACAAAACGAAAGAGGGAGGATATAATGCGTATACATTTTAATATATTTGCATATTTTGTGAGAGAAAGACATTTTATAAAGATACATCGGACAATTCAACTGTTGGAGAGAAACATCTCACAAAGTATTTCAAGTAAATAAATAGACAATAATTTTTGTTTTATTCGGGTAAATATACATTCATTACATTTCTGTTTGTAACAGACAGAAACTATTTGAAACGTAAAGTGATGACATTCAATAAAGAACATATATATAAACATTTGATTTAACCTACAAACAAAAGCAAAAATATGTGTTAAACATCATCGCTTGAACGGCTAAATTCCATAGCAATTTATTGTGTAATTTACTTCATTTAGACGGTTTTCACAAGTTTTTCCATCAAATTTATTACAAATATTATTACAAACATATATCCAAACCCACAAGGAGCTAAACATTTATTTTTTCTATTTTATATTTGTTTTTGCAATATGGCTAAAATGTGAAATAACAAGATTTCGCATTTCATTTTAATTGTATTCACTATTATCATGGAATAAAATGGAATAGTCAAATGGACATGCAACCTGTTTTGCTGGATTGTTTGGGGCCAAGAGCCGGAGACAGTACAACACAACATGCTTGCTGTCTGCTGCGAGAAATATGAAGCGATCAAATTAAAGTAATCCGTATTATGCTTCTGTATAATTCTCTGATTAAAACATTTTATCGCCTTGAATGTATTTCTTTGGCTTATAGATAAGTGTCATTGAAGACATATTAAATGACGCAAAATTATAAGTCTAAAATTAATGCATTTAAGTTGCTGTATGTGTAAATGCAGCTGTAAATATTGCTAACAAAATATCAATTTAAAGGTTTTAGAGTATTTAATGAACTACAAGTACGCTATTTCTGTATAAAGGTCAAACAATTGAATTATTTTAAAATTTTAACATGACATTTTATAAATCAAAGAAAACACTGACATCTCCTTCTCCGAGACTAAAGTATTTGACAACATAATATCAAGATGGAAAAGGCATTTTACCAGTAATTTCATTGCGGTATCAAACAAAGGATCAACTGATAGTGACAAATGTCCAGATGAAGGACATTTTATATAATTACTTTCTATAAATATACCTTACTGTACATATATAATATGTAGCCTAAATATAATAAGACACATTAGATTGTAACTACATCTTTCAAAGGTCTAGATCGTTAAAGTATGACATTAATAGTGTTCTTAAATGCAGCTTTGCAGTATGTTGAAAGGAAAACCATCAATTTTGCTGAAAAAAAAGCCAACAAAATATAATTACGCTGCATTGGAAAAAAAGCCAACAAAATATAATTACATGTACGCTGCATTGTATTCAAAAAGTGCTTCCCAAAACAGTGATTGTGTTGTTATTTCAAGGTTACAATGCGATTCGTTTTTACATACATGATTTGTATATATGTCAGACAAGGAGACACTTTCATCGTATAATATTAAAGCCATTCTTTTCATTTTTTTAGAAATTTATAAAAACAAGTAAGAAACGGAACCAAATGTTACACCCCTAAACCAAATGACTAAATAAGACTTTAAAAAGTAGCAAAAACCTGTACATTATTTTCGTCCTTCTATCCAACCTTCATAGGAATAATCTATTTAGTTTTATCATTAGAAGATCAAGACGTATAAAGACAAAATAATTTGTTTAGATGAACGATATCTTTGCTCAAATTAAAACTTTCTTTTTACTTGATTGTAAGTATACCAAAATGCAGCTTCCTGGCAACTATGATAATTTACTAGATAATGTGCTGTCTAAATATCGCAACAATTTAACTCGTTTAGGACACACGTTTTCCTTTACTTTGGGACCATACACACCACCTTTCACGGAATGGTACGAAAGATAAAATTAATGTTCCATGATATCCGCCGAACAAACAAGTTTGCTAATGAAATGAAATTATTTGTAAGGCAACGAAATTAATTAGCAAATAGGCAAATGACAAAACGTCGATAGATATGTATAATTGTAAACATTATAAACAGGAAACATATACGGTATTTTAATTTAAATATTCAAGCGATGTCTAATTTGTGTAAAAAAAACACATATATAATTCACATAAGCCAATTCTCTTATAACAGAAAATATGACAAATAGAAATCTGGAACAGGAGTGGCAACTCAGAATCAACACTATTGTGTGAAAATTGCAGTTCGATTGATTTGGTTTTATGACGCACTTACACAAATAAAGTCTCATAAGGGCGCCGAAACAGGAAAGATAATTTTAGCTTATCTCAGGTTTTACAAAGCAACACCAGGAGTCAAACCCAAATCAGCTGCTGGAGCTTAGAGATGCATAAACGCCAGTAATTGGAACCCATTAATTATAAGTCGTATATTTTAATCACAGTGGTATAAACGGTGGCTGCAATGCTGATATCACAACCCTTAAAGGCAACCCTTCAGCAACTACATAGAGGATATTTGTTTGTTTTGCATGTAAGATTGAAATATAATTTCACTGAGTGAACACCAGATGCAATATTTTCACGAGTGGCGTAGCCACGAGTGAAAATATAATAGCTGGTGTTCACGAATGAAATATATTTCAATCTTATATGTAAAACAAATAAATTTTCTTTTTATTTCATGCTTTTTAAGTGATTTGAAGTATTTTTTATTGATTTTGCCGCGTAACGTCGCGCATTATCCTTTGTGACGTCATCACATCATGACGTCACATGATCGATTTTGAAATATAGTTCTGTTAAAGTTCTCTAACTTTGTTACATTTTTAACATGATTTATAGTGACATCGAATTTCTTTTCCTAAAGAAGCAAAATTTACGTATGACGGCATTTTTTTCTGCCTGTTATTCCATTTAGTTATGATATTCTTTTCATTCGCATTCAGATATAGTCCGGCTACAGTGAAAATTATATTTTATAAATTTCACTAGTGGTTTATCAGAATATAATCATCTGATATATTACAATAAAACACTGGAAAGCATGAAATAAAAAGGGTTAGTTCGAATAATTTTGTTCATGTGGAATAATGTGAAAGTGCAACATCTTTAACGCCCTTAGGACAGGCGTAAACATATTCAACCTTCAACATCAATGTGCCAACGTCATTGTTTCCAAAGGACGAGAAATAGAAAACGACACTGAAATCAACTACAGGTCAACATGAAATATGATAAGATCAACAAGGAAGGGACACATTTAAGGAAGTCTTACTTGGAGGAATTGTTCATACAATTTTACTGGCCGTCGTCTCTTTGAAAGCTTTAAGGCACATTATGCCTCATGAATAAATAAATATTTACTTCTTAAGAAAGGTATTTATAACGTTAACAACGTTTAAATGATGGTTTTAGATAATGTGAGATGATTGCTCCCTGGTGAACGTAGGGCTAAACGAAAATTATTATCATTAAAGTACCAAAATGTTAACTAAGTAGTATTTTGACTTTTATACCAAATACTAAATCACTATAAATGTACTAATTGCCGAAGTAGAAAACATTGTCAGACATTTGGCCAATGAGAAACTTGTTCAATAAAAAAAAGATGTACATAAATAAATATAAAAGTATTTCTCGGGCATAATGGGACATCAAAGAATGTTTTGTAAGGGATGTTGTACACATTCATTATCCCTCATGTACAGACTCAATCAAACCGAGTCTGCAATTCTCTTGTAATTTGTTGTGATTAATGCTTCCGAGGGATCACTTTGTTTCCAGATTTTTATACTTCACAACAGCAGGTGTCAAGTGCTGTGTGGCAGCTGTAAAAAGTTGCCCCGTACTTAACTTCAGTGTTGCTATATTTTTCTGGTCCTTCGGGATAATTGATGCCAGCACTATTAAGTGTTGAGAATTGAGTACCGCTCAAGCCGGTGCTATGGGGCGTGAGGGATGTTGCACACATTCATTATCCCTCATGTACAGACTCAATCAAACCGAGTCTGCAATTCTCTTGTAATTTTGTTGTGATTAATGCTTCCGAGGGATCACTTTGTTTCCAGATTTTTGTAATTATTCCTTATATAGTTTAACAAAGATACATCCCTCGCTATACACAACTTAAAACTTGCAATTGTTGGGCAAATTTGTCAGAATCTTTAACATTTTATTACCTCTCGTAATGTGTGTGTTAAGGTGGAATGAAAGTCAAATCGCTGCAAAAGAGTACAAATTTTTAAAGAAAATAATAATTTTAAAGTCTTTTGAAATACATGCAGAAATATTACTCATCTTTAGAATCCATACTTATGACAGTATCTTTTTTAATTTTACATATTAAGTATAAGTTAAAGTTTATTATTACGTAAATCACTAGCTTGCATTGAAATCTTGACATTTATTATATTTACGTAGGAGAAAAGTTCCTCGAAAACAGCAAGATGCCATAATAAAGGTCACTTGTCTAAATAGTCTGGCGTAATAATTATTCCAGTCTTCAATAAATCGCTTATTAATTACATTCTGAACGAGGTTATCAAATGAGACAGTCAAGGTTGATGCTTAAAGATGTTTTGTTATACCACTGTCCGTATAACAACTTTCAGAAAATTGGTTAAAGGGTAAAAAAAAAAATAAAGATCAACAAGGCAAAGTCAACGTTCACAGGACGCACCCCCCACCCCCGACACACCCAAGTAGTGTACGCAGAAGACACAAAAAGTTATATTTGATAATAAAATATGTAAAAAAAACCTGACTTGTGTGTATAATAATATTGTTTTCATTTCTTATGGTGTTTTCTAAACAATGTAATATAATTCCGTTATATTTGGTGCATGTTCTTCTCATTCAAAGTAATAGTACGAGTTTATGAAAACATTCACATCAGCATTACGCTTCGAGACTAATTTTATTTACATGTTCTTTAAATGGGAGTAGATTGTTTTCTTATATCCGCATACAAATAATTGACTGCACAACTGCTTGATTTCATGTAATGAGGGTAGTTATCGTGGAACCAGGCTAAATTTATATCATGAGTAAACACTCCATCTAAAGGGAAACTGTTTTGGATTGACAAAACTCATCGGTGTAAAAACTGTTGCATTGCATTGTCATAAAAACATCTATATGTTTGATGAAATTAAAATATATATCTTTTAAAATAAATAGAGAAAATAAGAATCCCTTAAGAAAGCTAAACACGACAAGCTTTGTACTTTTGTCTGATATGATTTGGATAGTGCTGTGCGGACAATGACATTCCAAAATTTAATAGCCGTCCTTTAAATAGTAAAGCCTTTACTGTCATATCAACTAAGTTAATGTTAAAATGTAAGGCTTTATTATATTTTACTGGATCATTGAGTTCAGTAGTTTTAAGTGTTGGAAATTGAATTCTGCTCAAGTCGGTGCTTAAGGGCGTAAGGGATGTTGTACTGTTTCATTTTTCTCATGTACAGACGCAAGTCCATACTATTTGACAAAACTATTTTGATGATATTTTCTTTACAAATGATACTTTTAATTATTTGCAAGGATTATACCATAAAAGAGAGCATGATCTTAATATTTCGTCTGGAAATTAGTTTATTCTAGTGACTACAATAACAAGACAATCACTTTAAAATAAGTTGAAGCTTCAGAATTATTGAAGTATTTAAATTGTTTACATCTATCACTGACATAAATAGAGGTCTCTGTGATTTGGTATTAAATATTCTACATTCAAATAGCTTGCCAATTAATTTTCTATCAAAAGTTTGCATTTATATAATCTAACCTATGGATGTTGGTGGTTCAACCATATCTCTAGTTTAACTATTATATTTAAATAATAAACATTTTTGCATACCTCTTGTTGTGATGGTAACAAATTGAATAAAATCAATATTTTGCGTGTTGTATGGACTATTGGTACTCTACCAAATATGTACAAAGCGGTCGAAGTATCCCTGTTTCAAAGCTTTAAAGTTTAACCTAAAAAGTAAAGTAGCCGATAAATAAATCTCTAAAAAGAAACCAGTTTTCACCCTTTCCATTTTGATATAGGTTAAAAAGAACAATTTTCATAATCTTAAAGCTAAATTTTGAAGTTTGAACCAATCTTCCCAAAAATTTTATGCCCAATTGGGGTATTTTTTTTTTAAAACCCTTTCATAAATCACAAATTTTTGAAAGGGGTTTGATGTCCAAGACAAAGACATCAGATCACGGGGTTTTTCTTATATTCAACTTGATGAAATGTGGCATTTACCAAAAATAGTCTAGACATTTCATATGTCATTGTTAACTTTTAATTGTGTACAAAAAATGATAAACTAGTTAGTCCTACTATCATTTAGTGCTTAACTATGTGGTTGCATTGTAATTATTCACAAATATAGCATTACACGAATGAAATCATTTGTTACAAAGATTATGTGGAAAATAAAGTTTAAAAAAAAACGGACACTACCTCTTAAACTTCTTGGCTAACTTTCATGAAAACGAGAATTAAAGTTGTTGATGTAAGTGATTTAGGAGCTATCTTTTTGGCAATAAATATGAAAGGATTGATTTACTTAGTATTCTACTAAGTAAAACATGGCTGGCCAATCAATTTATATTTAGCATAGAGCAATACACGTCCTTAACTCAAGTAATGATAAATCGTATACATCGAAATGATCATAGTTGTAACATTTGAATAAGTGACATATGCTGAATCACTGATATTGTATCAACTTTGTCGTGATAAAGTATGACGTCATAATGACGCCATGAGGCTATTTTTGTTATTTGAAAAGACATGTACTCGTATGTAGATAAATATTTCAGATATTCACTTTAAACCTAGTTTAAACATGAAGAGTCACAATCAGCAAAAGCAGGTTAAATGTATACCTTTTTATTACATTTTAATAAATAAATTACATGAATCTTTAAATTAACTGTGGAATGTGAAAAAGTGTTAGAATTGAAATTAAAATGAATACGGAGAATCACTAGCAAGCTCGGAATGCAGAGTTCTACAACATTTTTTTTTTAGTTTTGACAAACGTAATTCCCTTTTCGACTTAAACAACTTTCTTAAATTTATAATTTTTTTTTATAGTTTTGTTAGCAACCTCATCCATGCAAGCATCTTTTAGTCAGTTATACTGAACGACTAACTCCATATACTTAAGCGCATGTTTTAATTACACATGATTCAATGTGTTATTCCACTTACCATTCTCTTAAGACCAAATATTTACAATCTTCATTTTTTCATATTAGTTTTCAGACAATGTTAATCAGGTAGAAACATTTGTATGCTTTATGCTCTTAAAATGAAGATAAGCGAGGGAAATATCATTTCAGAATGAAATATCATATAATGTTGGTGATCATCTCTTGCGTACAATTATCTACAATAAGGATGACAACTAATCTCTTTTTGGCATCTTCTATAACGTAATAAAATAATAGTAAAACAAGAGGTACATCGTCGTTGAGTATTATTATCTAATTATATGATACTCAAATATATACTTTTTTACTTCCTGTTTTGTCACATGTGTTCTGATTTCTTTGGGTCACTTTGTTAGATTTTTGTTTAAAATTGCGTTCATCCAATTGAAAATATAATTGCTAGAAATTGCTAAAAGTAATTAACAAACTCATAAAGATATCATACATGTTTATATCTTGCCTTACATGACAACTGACATTAGGCGGTATTTGTGTTATAGATTGATTCAGCACACAAATGGACAAACGTTTTTTTTTCAAAGATATAACAATAAAGTAGAATTTATTATAGAAATAATTCCAGGAAATTCTGAAAATAAAACAATTTCTAAAAACACTTTGTATACTTATTATGTTTTTTTATTTGCATTTTTATTTATTATTGCCACATACAATACCTGTCATTTATTCAGACTTCTGTCATTTTCAAGTAACGTAAAGTAGTTTTGGTACACGTCAATGGCTCAAAACATTAGCAAACTATAATCAGAAACTGCCATGCCAAGTAACAATATTTGCATTTTTCCATATATTAGTTATACAGATCATGGTTATGTTTTGTAAATGTCGACACCTAATTTATCAGGCGAAATCTCAAAGGACAAAATGACCGACATACAAATTGATCAATGTATTTATCATTGTCCTGGTCAAATTGTTCGTCATAACATTTACGATAAGACCTATTTCATTTATTTCTGTCGTTTGTTTTAAAGCATAGTGTATGAACATGGTTAAAAACCCTTGTTTGGGAATATAGAACAACGTAGAAATTACATTTCTAGCAGTATTTATACAATTGAAACGATTTACATAGGAAAAATGTGTTTGTGTAACTTTCTCTGTTACTAAAATTTCGTTGCTAATATAGTAAGTTTAAATGGACAAAGATCAAGGTATACGGAAATATAATAACTACTATATATAGCTTATATTTTATAATTGCTTTGTGTTATCGTTATAGGTAAATGTAAAATTAATATTTTATCAAATCTGCTTATCATAATACAAATGTACCAATATTATTACTAACTTCTTACATTTTAATAACTAATGCTTAAAGTTTTCTTTCAGAATTATGGTAAGGGTATATTCCCTAATTCCTTAATGGCAAACAAAATTGTGTATTTAAATTAAATGCTTTTAAGTATTGGCACATTGGTTTGTGCTTGTCCTGTCAAACAAATATTTGTCGTGTAATAAATAACTTTGCTTTTTAAGGTCGCAATAACGGATGATAAGTAAACGAAGCAAATTATTCAATGTATCAAAGATAATAAATAAATAATAAGGTATTCAGTTGTTTTTATCCAATAAAAAGTGAATTTAACACACAATAAATGGTTCCCTGTACCATTACAAAACATGTGAATTTTTAATTGAAACAGCTATTGTAACCCAACATGCATTAAAGTCATTTTGTAACAAAACTGTTTTTTGTGTATTTCCTATACAAAAGTAATCAATATTATCACAAAACTCTAAAATTATACTTTCTTTAAAATATGTATAATGATGATGATGATAATAATAATAATAATAATAATAATAATAATAATAATAATAATAATAATAATAATTAATCTTTAATTGTAATTATGTTAAAGATTTCCTCAAGTGTTTGCCTTTTATAAAATGAAAAGAAATGCCATGATACTGATAATAAAAAATGTATATAATATTTGGACATATGTAAATGTTGAAATATGTGAATTTTTTTGAAGTGTTTTAAGTACAAAATTATGAAAATCAAAAATGATTAGCAATGTTCAAGAAACCTTAAAGCAGCATGTTTCCAGATTCACGCTTACTTTCATGACAATTGTTAAATGTATTAAAAAGTAAAATATTGTAAGGTAAACAGAGAAAGTAATTTACACATTGCAAAACGCACTTCAAATGTAAACAAGATACGCAAAAACAGCCCTTACTGTGTTAGTAACGCAGTACAAATGTGGTGATTAATACAGCAAAATCAGTCGTTAAACTCATGTTAAACGTAATTATTACTTAGAATTGAATGGTTTTATTTTTTCTCAAAATAGTATCAATAAACTTATTTTTTCTTGCATTATTTTGGTTCTTTTGGACGCATGAAGCTTTAAACTTAGTCTATGTTCTAACGAATTTTATATTTCCAAGTAATTTTGTTCAGTATATAAGACATAATAACATTAACATACGTGTTAAGATGTTGAATTCTGCTTAAGCCCATGATAGGGGGCGTGGACGGTAACTTGCACTTTCCATTACCGTCCATTAACAGGTTCAAACCAATGGAGCCTGAAACATCTTCAATTTTGTCGTTTTGGACGTTCTTATGGGATTCCGTTTTCTCTATTTCAACTCAAAGCAGCATATCTACTAAAGTGAGTATGTTGATGCACATCGCCTTGTTTACTTCAACTTTACGTTCTAGGACATGTTAATTATAATCTCGGAATTCGTGATACACACGTTTAAAGATCCTCTGGGGATAACATTTTACAATAGAGGAATGCTACTACTTCAGAATTTTTTTTAAAAGCCATTCATTTATAAAACTTATAAAAGGCTAAGAATTCTTTTATCAGAAGCAAAAATAGCAATGTTCTTAAAATTAAAAAAAACAACGTTAAATTGAGAAAAGTTATGTAAAATTGAGCAGGCTTCACCTACAAGTCACAATTGTCTTATCGGTATAACTGTAACCATAAAAAATGAAATGTATGTAAAATGCCTTTTCATGACAAGTGTTTTAATATACATGTCATTTTTTAATTAGGTATTATTTATTATAGAACTAAAGTTTTCAAGTCTTTTACTAAGTCCTTATTTGGCAGTATAAGTTCCCCATTTGTTCTAAATTACTGGCTTTCCCCCAAATATGAATACTCCATAATGATAAAAGTTATGATAAGAAGTGTTTTTTATTATTTATACATTGTATGTTTTGATTGCATGGTATATTATTAATCGATTTAATCACGTTAAAATACACAAATGTGTATGTAAATTATAAATATATGTTTTGGCGAATATTGAACACGTGTTGTATTTTACTTTGTCACCAACATTCTCTTGTATATAAGAGAATTGCAATGGAAATCATATCTCGGTTTCTAGGACTATACACAATTTAATTAAGTTTCAGACAAATACAGCTGCGATAAAATCTCAGAAGATTCTATATGTGAACTCGTTATTTTCTTAGTTCGACAGATTCATTGATAATTAATACAAACATTGAATAAAACAAATAATGTCCGCTGTTCTCTTTCTTAATAAGAGACATAAAGCGGTGTAATTTTGTCCCTGTAAGTACGATGTATTAAAAAAATAATATTATATTATTATAATATGAATAAGTTTTTCATTACGAAAGACAAAATTGACGTGTGCATACTGTCTTTTCGTGCGTGCAAGTATTATTAATTAATACCCAAAACACATAACTTTACGAGACAGCATCTGACAAAAATAGAATGTACTTGTAGTATTTAGGACACAGCTTAAAGGATTCTGAAAAACGAAGGTTCCTTGAGGGCATTACCAAATAATCAAGAAGAAAAATTACTCGAAATAAAGTTAATTTAAAGACCCACTGTGCCTCAGAAATACTATAATTTTATTTCTAAAAACCTTTTATTTTGGTATTTTGTAACAGTTTCCAAAAGATTATTATTTGCGACAAAGATTAAATATCTTTTGCTCGGTTGGCAATTTGCGCCACTCGGAAAATATACCTTTTGGTGCTCACTCGGTGAAATATATTCCGATCTAACACTGAATTTATATATATTTACAAACATTTCTCATATATCAATATGAATGATAAGTGAATGCTTATTTTTGTTATTTTAATTTAAAACAAGAAAAAGAATATGGAATTTGAAAGCTTACACTGTCGTATTCATTTGCATTTTTTCTTTATCATTACGTGATTTTAAAAGCCTTTCAATGTTTACTGAATGGCTGAAAGGTTCACATTTATAAATAATACACGTAGCTCGTCACTAATTATTCTTCAATTCTGGTTTCTGTAAAATAATGCTGACTGAGACAAGCTCTAAGTCCGTGTTTTGGCCTATTTTCTTCTTTTTTATAACCGTTTAATAAGAGAAATTATTTACGCCATATCTTCAAATTATGGTGGCTGATTTGTGCCATTCGTGTTTTCGCCCCGCGACCCAGCCAAACGAAAAGGAATCAGTCTACAGTTATTTGCCTGAAGTAAATCCGCATAAAATAGTGCCTGTGTTCAATGCCAGATATATAGAGGCTATTTGCTTGTTTGCATGTAAGGTGAAATTTTATTTCATTGAGTGAGCTTTAAAAACAGTATTCTGTTTTTTTAAGTTCACGAGATGAAATAAAATTTCATCTTACACAACAAACAAATTTTCTTTTTATTTTATGCTTAAAAACAAGTTAAAACGAAATTTTCTTAATGTTAACTTTAGTATCTGTTTTCCCCATAGGTAGCCTCTCTATTAGTCGAATTTCTCATAAGATACAAAAAGTCTTGTGCTGAAAAATAAGTTCGACAGTCAACGTTAAATGGCGATGATATTATTCATTTTATTCAAATAATATGAAAGATAGCTTGTTTTAATAATAAAAACAAACAATTTTAGTAGGAGAAAAAGTCAAACCATCCATCCATATTTCTGTTGCTTACGACGAATTTATATTATACTTATATTAGGCTCTGTAAAATGTAAGCGGCAGCCATTTTTAAAAGTTGTGTATTTCATGGGAGGAACATAATTGTGTTAGATTCAGAGGGATATCATTTGGATTTGTTAGTCATACACCTCTAAAGAAGAAAGAAAACTTATTTGAGGATTGTAACAGACAATTAATAAGTGTTGACAGATGTGTTAACATTCAAAAAGCGACTACGAAATTGGAACACATAGACTTTTTGAAAGGCTGCCTTACAAACTTACGAACGCTGGGTTATTTACTTATTCTTCGGGGGCTGATGTCTGCTTTTCAAGTAATTCGGCAGTTATTGCTCGTAGGATACTTAAATATGCCCAAATGTCATCAAGAGCAGTTCTGCATGTGGAAGGAATTGTACGTTTCAGACTGTAAACATGAAACAAAAATTTAGAGATGGTAATTTGAATGAATTGAAGTAAGTTTTCGTCTTTTTATTACTTTTGAAATTTCAGTTATTTATCAATTTCAGCTTTGCTTTTCTCTTAACAGCCCCGACAATGTCAGAATTGTCAACAATAATGAAATTGAGGTACGGCATGGGGAAAATCTTAAAAAGTAGTCTCATCTTTGAAAAGTGTGAAATTATATTTTGATAATTTTCACTGTGAAATTATCAAATATTATTTTCACGGATAAATCAGTAATCCACTGAAAAGCATAAAATAAAAATGAATAATTGAATGAAAGAAATAGAAGAAGGACACATTCTGACAAAATTCATTTCAAATAGTTGGTAAATGCCAATTTAGATCCAGATTTTATGTGAATAAGTATGCTTTTAGTGTTTTTCTATATGACAGAATTCACATGGTTCCGGCCGATTATTTGAAACTGTCAGATTGATGTATTTTGAACTAAAATTCTGTGAGAAAATGCTGCATGACCTCTAGTTGGCTACAGCTGAAATTTTTAATCTTGGATGATACTATAAGTACAAGTAATTTTGATTCGATTGGAGAGTTAGTAAAATTGCCACACGGTTTAATGTTTATATAGAACAGATGGTGAAATTAATTGTGGTCTGAGGCCTGATTAAGTCGAGAGGCCTGATTAAGTCGAGAATTAACAAGTTAAATTGGCGGAGTGCGGAGCGAAAACACACCAATTAGCGATGACGCGGAGCTAGATTTAAGAAATAAAACGGCATAGGCGCGGAGCGAAAACACCATAATTAGCGCGAGCGCAAGACGAAGTTTAAAATTAAATGTCGCCCCGCGGGGGCGTGGAACGATATTTAAGAAATTAAACGGCGGGGACGCGGAGCGAAAACACGTTAATTAGCGGGGGCGCGTGACGAAGTTGAATTAATAACACTTCGCCTAACGCCCCACGCCCCCCCCCCGCGCCCCCACTTATTATGTGTTGTCGACTCGCGACCTCGCCTAGCAAAACTCGAGAATTAACAATTTAAAATAAAAAAGCCAGGGATGCGGAACGAAGTGAGGGCGGTAATAAGCGTGTTTTTGCTCCGCGCCTGCTCCGTTTTATTTCTTCAATCTTGCGTCAAGCCCCTGCGGGGCAAAGTCTTATTTATTTAACTTCGCCACGCACCTCTGCAAAAAAGCGACTTTTTGCTTTGCGCCCCGCCATTTTAACTTGTTTATTCTCGACATTTAGCTTAGCGGGGTGGCGTGGCGAGAACACGAATGACAAATATCAGCCACCATATCAAATACATATACTTTGCATTTCACAACTTTTTTTTTAACATTCATTATTCTTGACTATTACATAGAAGCATTTGCAAACGTTTGTTGACAAAGGATCTGTTTCAAAACACGCGAATACATAATCATGATTGATAAAACTCCGATAAAAAGTCAGAATGTTCTAGATAAAAATAGTTCATGTACTTAAGCATGTTATTCTGAAAAAAAAGTCAAGGTAATACGATATCAACTTAAAAAAACAAAATGTTTGAAATAAATCGAAAGTAATTATTTGAAATGAAACTATCGTTTACTACCAAAGAACACATCGATTTTCAATATAATTTGACAACAAGTTTGAGATGAACTAGATCAAAAAAAATGTTGATATTAAAATGTCAAGAGGTCTTTCAAGATGTTTCAAACAGATTAAAGGATTTCAAAGGTTTTTAAAGGAATCTGAACGGATGTCATGTTATTGGTTTTTCTGTTGTTATTTTTGCAGCGCCATGAAAACATTTCTTTGCTCAAGAGTAATGAATAATAATAATAAAAATAATAATAGTAAAATGATAATAAAAATAATAATAATAATATAAATGATAATAAAAATAATATAAATGGTAAAAATAATAATAATAATAATATCTTTATCTAAAGAAGATAACACATTAAGAATATACAATAGGGATCATATATATCTTAAAATTGTAAATGTCTCCTGAAATAGGAAAACAACAGAATATGCATATAGAGACAAAAGAATGACTTAAACATGTATAAATATTATGAGCAATTTCTGGAATAATAAATTTGTTTAACTAAAATATCAAAGTGATTGACTCATTATCATACTTTCAACAGACACTCAGCTTAATAATTTATTTAAACATGTGTATACTGCATCATTCATGCATTGATTTATTCATTCATTCATCCATTCTTTCATTCATTCATACATATATTCATTCATCAAGATATTTCAACATAACTAATATAAATTTGTCGTTTACTTTTTTAAAAGAAACTATTTACACAATTTAGTCAAATGTATATTGTGAATAAAGGCATTCTTAAATCCTATTTTTAATTTATAAGTTGATATTTGAATTCTGATTTTTTTCGTTTATAGTACATGCCAATTTGACACATATCCCATTCTTATTGCTGCTAATTGGTTATTATTTTGCTCTCTTTAACAAAAGATGCGATGGCAGATACAAATTTACAATACAGTTTCATACATGCAAAGACTATTGATATTTTTTGTGACAATATCAGTTCGTTGAAACATTCAATTACCATATTTGATATTTCGTAATAAAACATGAAATCATGCTCTCATCAATTATCCTTCCCTGCAGATATCATTACGAAATTAAAATTCCAAAACCTTACATCGCCTTAAGTGCATGCACGTTGAGTCATTAAAATGTTTCGTCTTAGATACGTATATTGTTTATATTCTATAGGTATTCTTAAATCTGATAAGAATAAATAAAAATATTTTCGATTAAGTGTTTCTAGATATAAGTTTATTTGTGTCATTTGAAATAAGTAATAACTAGATATGGTATATAGTGAAAAAACTCAACAAAGGGCCATAATTCTGTTAAATTTGGTTGCAGCAAAAATTCCTTCCTTTACTACCATCTACACATTAAGGTTGTTCATCCCTGAAAGTTTAAGCAAAATCTGCCATCTGGTTTAAGAGGAGTTGCGTTCACAATATTTCTATATGGTATATAGTGAAAAAAATCAACAAAGGGCCATAATTCTGTTAAATTTGGTTGCAGCAAAAATTCCTTCCTTTACTACCATCTTCACATTAAGGTTGTTCATCCCTGAAAGTTTAAGCAAAATCTGCCATCTGGTTTAAGAGGAGTTGCGTTCACAAAATTTCTACATACTTAGTATATAGTGAAAACAATCAACAAAGGGCCATAATTCTGTTAAATTTGGTCGAAGCAAAAATTCCTTCTTTTACTACCATCTACACATTAAGGTTGTTCATCCCTGGAAGTTTAAGCAAAATCTGCCATCCGGTTTAAGAGGAGTTGTGTTCACAAGATTTCGGGACGAACGGACGGACAGACGGGCGGACGAACGGACGGACGGACAAGTGCAACGCTATATGCTCCCACTTTGTGGGGGCATAAAAATGATAATCTGTTTATAAATATATCTTATTCAAATTATTATATAAACATATGTTATTTTACAGGCTAGATTCTTTTACAGTGACTAACATTAATTGAACTTAAATAAATATATCTTATCATCCATTAGTATATCAAGCTTTAACTCATTTGAACGTAACGACCCCTTGTGGCATTAGTTTGTATGATAGTTCAAATTGAAAAACACTGCCTGCTACGACGGTAAAAAGATATAAGGACCAGGTTCATGTTTCTTGTTATTATGTGTCTGAATTTTTACGCTGTATTAAGCTTTGCAATGATTGCATGTCCGTAGTTACTGTAAATAAACATCAAAGAATGTGCAGACAGCACTGATTTTTTCAAAGCAATTATTGTCAGTACATTTACATGAAACAATATAACACATTATCTCACAAAACATTTCATGTTATTATCCCTGTATTGTTTGTTAAAATGCACTTAATTTTTTCAAAGCATAATGTTTGCTTTTGTGATTTTATTACGTGTGACAATTGTTAACATTCAAAACGTCACGATCAAGATGATAAAGTATTTCTTTCTTTTAAGACCTAACTATTGCATGTACGTTAGGTTATTTTAGTACGAGGTTTTAAAAGTATTACCAATTTTTAAAGTCATTTACTTTAATGAACGTTAAGAATTTAGTAAACAGATATATTGATTTGATTGTTATAACAAATGCGTTGCGGTTTTGATAGTATGAAAAGGAGTCAGTTGTGTTTCAGCATTTTGAAAAAGCGTTTAATCAATTAAAAAACTGTATAGCTTTTTATGTCGATAAGTACGAAATCGATCTGATTTGTCCCATTTCTGTGGTTTTCGTTGCATGGTATTATTAGATAGTTTATATTAAGTTGCATATTAAACAATAATGTATTCTTTATATCTTAAACACCAATAAACACCATATTTCACTTCAAACCCAAAATATAATAGAATGTATACAGAAATTCGTCCTGGACTTTTAAGTCATTTTATCGTGATTTGAGTACATAAGACCTGACTATCCCTTAAGGCATTTGTTCAGTACAGAACTTAACACACATAGATGCTTCAATGGGATTTTACAAATTTAACACGCAATCAAATCGGACACATTCGTTAAAAAATACAGAAAATCATATTTGCTATAAGTGATTTGTAAAGATTATGTAACTACAATATATCGAGTAGTAAATAATTATAATGAATGGAAATCAAAGTACGGCCAGGATTTTACAAGTGATGGTATTCCATCTAGTTTAAACTTTATCACTTTCGGTCGGTGCGTTAAAGTAACTGTTGCCTGCTCGTTCTTTTTATAGGTCATTCGATTTTTACAATCAAACGGAACAAAATGCTTTGATAAGAAAGTTCGGAGGACCAAAGTTTCCTCATTGTCGTAAGCGATTTTTGAATATCATGTAACTGTTTTGTTTCAAAGACCTTAATGAGTGAAAATAGAAGAAAACAATTGATTAAGAAAAGCAAGTTTCAACTTAACTGTACGTCTCATTGTTTTATCTTCACTTCAGTACATAAACTAGATTTGATTTGTGTATTAATTGCTCGTTCGATTGATTGTTCTTTCGTATCTTACTTAAAACATTGAAATTATATTTTATCTGTATTATGTTTAATAATTTTAAATAAACACCTTACAAATAAATATTCACAATGATACAATAATTTTTGCATGTATGACATAAGGTTTATAACAGCCTCAAAACATCTTAAAGATCCTGTAACACAATTTTTGTATGGTTTTATATCACAAATATGATGCTCAAATTATGATTTATCATTTTTGTAAGTTCCGAAAAGCATTATCAATAAAGATATTACCGAATTTAAAATTTCATGTAAATAAAGGGAGGTAATATATCTTTTTATATAAAGACTAAGTCATTTTGTTCAATAAGAAATGAATGCATATATTTTAATGATTACATATACTATGTAGAAATATTTGCAGTACATATTAACATATTCTTCGATGCCTGAAAATTGTTTTATTAGCATACTTATATACATATATATAATTTCACTTATGTGTGGTATGCAATCTCAATTACAACATACAGGATCTTTAATCAAGAATTAACTATAGTATCTTAAAACAGAAACATATTTTACTCCAAATTTCATTCTGTTAAGGTACAATATTGAAGTGAGTTAAATAACAGAAGAAACATTGTATATCACAAATCGCTAGTTATCGACTATCGAATTACGGAAGCAACATAATTTTACGGTTCTTTTATTCCACATGTAAATCATTTCATATTGCCTAATACCATGTTAATGTAAGTATAAATATGTAAATATTGAAAACTGAATACCATTTTACGGATACGTATTATTTGTACACTCAATTGAAGCTACATTAACGGTTTGGACTTTGGTATCTAACTGATATGATATTATTTCTTTATTTGACATGAGAAATTAACTAAATTTGTATAACTGATTTATAGGTTTCGATTACAATGATACAGCTCATTGCAAAGCATTAATTTGCTTTATTCGATATTTTTACGACGTTTTTTTTAATATACTGAATGATTATTACTTGCGTTTGATTTCTAGGAAAACTTAAGTTTTGATAGACAATAGTAAGTATGCCAAAGGTATTTTAAGCGGGACAACTAATTTGTTATATTTCGTCATTTTATAAGCAAGCTTTAATAAGTAAATGAGCTACCGTCGTTTATCTTAATATTCTTTTCAGGACTTATAGGTTTGGATTTATGAACACGGAAAAGAAACAGAAAAATACAAAGCTGAGATGAAATATCAAATAGATAGCTTTCGGAAATCAATGCAAATGAACTCTTACTTGATGAACATGATGCGTAGCAGCGTCAAAAGATATCAAAGAATAAGAGTAGGATTAAATGCAAACTAAATATGGTGCACTGACAATAATTACAAGAACAACAATAATATATACGTTTATTCCTGATATAAAGGACACAATTACACCCAATGAAATTGCATCCAATACAATGGATGTTTAACATAAAGTGTAAGAAATATATAAAAAATTGAGCTTATTTATCGACGAGAAACTAAATGTGCACACAGCTAACGACATTTCATTTATATATTTACAAAAATGTTTATTTTACGTTAAATGCTGAATTCATATGATATTTTAAAAAATGTTTCATATAGTAACTGACTAATACTATAACTGCAAAACAACTTTGTTTAAAATGTATCAATTTTCGTACCAAATAAATGTACACCCTATAATAATAATAATAGTAATTTCTAACAAATGACGTTTATAACCTTAGATAGGTATTACACACGCGCTTGCACACAATAGAAGCGCACGCATTCGCGCAAGCATCCACACACATAATTTCTGATTTAATCTAGTGATGTGAACGATGTAATTAATATTAACACTGACATGCTTTTATTTCTGTATGCCTTATTCTTTGTTCGAAAATACCAACAATTAGGTGGCCCTGATTCATCAAAGAAAATGAATGTCCGTGCTGTTTCTATAGCAACCACTACCTAGAAAATATATTTCCAACCATTTTTTTCATGAATAACAAATCAGCTAAAAGGCATAAGGTCAAAAGTTCATATTTTTACCGTTTTATAACGTTTAACCATTATCTCCCCATAATCACTTATTGAAGAAAAAAATCCTATTAAGAAATTAGGCTTAAATGTATTCCGATACGGTATTGCCATGATATTGTTTAATAAATATATTGCTTTTCTTTCTATTTTTCATTATCTGCAGACTATACTAAAGTTCCATTCTTTTTTTTATGTATATTAAATATACTCTGAGGAGGCATATTTTTCTTGGTAAACTTAATCATACTTTTTGTGATGAACATTTTCCGAGGTAAAAAAATGATATATAAAGACAGAACGGAAAAAGGAAACAATATAATACGTATGCATAGTTTGTGAATAAAGATATTATACAAAGTAACATTGATCAACACAACTGGTTAAGGTAAACTCACAAAGTATTTCAAGTAAATAGATACAGACATTTTTGGCGTATGGGTGTGAATATACATTGTGTAATTTATAACAATTGTATACGGTTTTTACAAGTTTGTCCACTTAATTTATTACAAATATTATTAACATTAACAACATGTATCCCAAACCAATTTGGAGCCAAATGTTTATTCAGTTTTATTCTTGTTTCTGCAATTTGTTTAAGATGTGAACAAACAAGATTTTAAGATTGTAAAATCATGTAATAAAATGGAATTGTCAAACTGACATGCTATCTTTGTTGCTGGATTTTCTGAGGTGGAGTGCTAACTGAATACCGCCCTTCTTTTTTATACTTAGTACTTATTTTTTGTCAGATGCTATTTCGACTATGCATGTTCTGATTGGGTATTTTGACAATTCACAGAATCTGAAAACAGGCGCCAGAATACTCATAATAAGATTATTAGCTTTGTTCTGGAATGTGATGAAAACAATCACGTGATCTCAGAGTATTTCTCTGGCCAATTACTACATATCATTTAAGACATCTTAAAGAACGCAAACTTAAAATTCTAAAATTAATAAGTTACTGTACGTGCCAATGCAGCTGTTAATATTGCATAACAATATCAATTATATTTTATTAGAGAATTTAATGAACTACTGTCAGTAAGTTCAGTCAGTTCTGTTTGTATGTCAAATAATAATAATTTTTTTATTGTAACATGACTTTTTTTAAAGCTCAAAGATAACATTGACATCTCTTTCTCCGACAAAAAAGTATTTGACAACATGATATAAAAATGCAGTCATTGCATGAAAAAGGTATTTTACCAGAAATTGTATGGATAAAATTATAGTCACAAATATCCGGATGAAGGACATTTTTTATCACTAGACACATTAGATTGTAATGGCATCTTTCAAAGGTCCAGATCTTTAAAGTATGACATTAATAGAATTATAAAATCTAGTTTTGCAGTATGTTGAAAGGTTAAATTATCGACTTTGCTGGGGAAAAAAACGGAAAAAAAACAACATAATTATGAAAGTTATTAATACCCTGCATGGTATTCTAAAAGTGTATCACAAAGCAGTGATTGTGTCGTTATTTCAAGGTAAAAAAGCGATTCTTATTTACATATAAACAAGGAAACACTTTCACTGTATGATACATACTTTTTATTTTATTCATTTATTTCAATTATTTTTCTTTTGAGGAATGTAAATTTTTTATTGGTTAAGCAAAGTTGCTGACAGTTATTTTGACAAACAACCCTTTTCTTAATTCTAATTAATATAAAAAGGTTACATAGTTACATGTTTAAAAGAAGTAATATTGGTTTTAATTAATACGAGTCTGCGTTTAAATTGCTGTACTTTTTTCAACGTATATCGAAGTTGCATCAGATCAAAACTGATTTTGGTTTTATTGTTAACGTTTCGGGTAGGAAATCATATTCAAAAAAATGTTTGATACCATACACAATCAAGGCCGGTCGCTTCGTAAGAATTATGAAGTTTTCAAACATCGCATGCAAAAAGTATTTTTTGCTAATGCAAGAGAACACTACCTTTATCTACGTCTAAAAATAATTACTCTTCAGTATGCTGCTAGTGCATCATCCATTGGTAAAAGTCCCACTAGAACGGAAATTTGTAAACCAAATTATAGAGACATTTTTAAATAGACTAAAGCAAGTTAAACCATTTGGTAAAAATGGCTCAGAAAAATAAAATTATATTCTTTAAAATGTCGTAGACTTACAAATTCCCAGAAGTAAACATTAGTTTCAATTTAATGTAGCTTAAAACTATTTAGAAATGAGGATGCAGAATGCAATTTGGAATTCCAACATGAACTATTGGACATAAATGAAAACGAAACCCGTCATATTAAATTGATAAGCTTGCAGATGGTCTTAATTAAAGACGAAATCGTAAGTATTAAATTAAATATTATTCAAAGTGCGCTCGAGCCGGTGCTATGGGGTGTGAGAGATGTTGCACCTTTTCGTAATCCCTGATATACAGGCTCAATAAAACCGAATCTTCAATATGCATATTATATTGTTGTGATTAATGCTTCCAAGGGATCACATTTTGTACAGATTGTTTTACATCTGAAACATTTAAGTAAATGCAATGAAAATATATTTTGTAACCCCGAAAAAAAAAGGATTTGTTTATGCCCGGTTTCGTAGTGTCAAAGTCAAACATACATAAATTAAGTAATGATATTACTGTTTTTAAGTTTTATTATGTCATGTGTCTGTACAAATCAATTGATACCTTTGGTTTACGACAATTTCTCATATTGGATTGTATATTTGAATACACTACGCATTTATATGGACAGTATTGATATATAAGAGACACACAAAGTCACAAACTAGATAGCGTGATAAATGAAGAGACAAAAATATTTTTTTTATTTTGTACCTAGGTTATTTTGCCCTTTGAGATTTTGTTAATAGATAAGATGTCAACACTGTCAACACTTTACAGTATAACCCAGTCTCAAAATGTATTATCCATTGAGAAATATAAAGAATGTTATAAAGCAGGACAGTGCCTGTAACTCTAATACATTTATCTATTATAATTTAACGAACATGTAAATCCAAATACGATGTATCAGTAGCCAATGAGTAAATTAGTTTAGCAATAAAATTTAAAAAAAAAATAATTGAAGAACGCCAAAAACGGTTAAACGAAAAATGTTGCAGGTACGTTTTGCTTAAAACATGTTCATGTACTCTACTGGAAGATGCCAGCTACCATCTACGAATTTAAACATAATTAAACACGAAACATATTAATAGTATGAATTGTGAAGATATTAGCGGACTGAAAATACTGTTTTGATGACCGTTTAGAATAATGTGTTGATACTTAACACGAAATCGGCAATAAACAGTTGATTATAATATCGATATTGACCCTTAAATTGATATTTGTTTTATTTTTCCATTTGTTTTCGTAAAATTAAGGGTTATTTCTATGCAAATCAGCAATTGTTTACATTTTTACTACCACCTAATATTAACACAATGCGGCCTAGTTTATTTTTATAAAGCAATAGAATTAAAATAAAAATCATTTGGTCCTGATTCGGATTCTTACTTAGTTAATTAACACTGAGCCAGGTTATCTGTATGCAAATTATAATTTCAAAATTAACATGCAATAAAAAAACTTGCATAAAACTGAAAGACAATACCATTGTTGTATCCCAAAATCTATATTTATATATGCCTGCATCTGAGTTACACATTAGCTCGTTTATAGACAGGACTTAATCTCCTTGAGATGTCAAACTTGCTGCTTTTCTTTATCGTAATTGAAATAATATCTTCAATAATGACAAGGGAGAGGAACTTGAAGGACTTAAGCCATTGATCCTTGATAAGTGTCTTTTATTTTAATTAAACAACTGTTATTGTAATCTTATTATAACGCCTGTTATTATACTATGTGATATTATTTCGCTGAAGAGAATTGAATTAATGTGCAGACGAAGTTTTAATGATTAAGCCCTCTTTTTGGGGGAAATCATTGCAAGTAATTAAAGTTTGAAAAGGAAAAACAATGTATCATCAAAATATTTTAGGAATGCATTTTTGTCAAATACGATAGACATGCAACTTTATGTAAATTATTATTAATACAAATTGAGTTATTTAAAGGTTATTTTGAAATTGTATATTCTTAATTATTTTTCGGTTACCTTATGTTGTAATTTTGATAGTTTGGTTAATTAAAACTTTTTTCATTATAATTTGTATGCTTTCCTTTCCTTTTAGTTTATTTTGCAGATAATGAAGAATGAACGGACTTTATACTGTAGGTAACCGACGATGCATAAAAATGCGTAATTATTATATCTTAAATTTATTATAATATATATGATAAAATATGATAAACAAGATCAACAAGGAAATATTCTTGAAAAAAACAGCGTTATAATTGTTTGTAATTTATATTAATATTTTCTTTCCATAGCAACGTAATAAGGCAAATACACCATTTCATTTTTTGTTTAAACTCTCACAAAATTCACGTTTAAAACTAGTTTATAAGTTGTTGTTAAAAGGCCACGACATTTATACCAAGGAGAATATTAAACAGTTTTGTAGGAGAAACTAACAGAACGTATAAGCATACAGTATCATAATCATTTGTTTAAATTGTTAGTAATGCTTTTTGGTTGATTTAACAGTATACAAATGAAAAGCCGTAGATATACAATGTTTCGATTGAATATTCAGACAGAAACATTGAGTTGTATGGGTATAATTGACTACTTTTTGATCATATTAGTCTACTTGCTATGCAATTTTCTTCACGGGACAGCATACACATGATAAATAGAAATTTCAATCAAGGGAAATATTACCAGACAACAGACACATATATCAAATCACGAATCAGAACTTTATGCAATGATTTATCAGCTGTCCATATACACTACATCACAGTCGGTGGTGACCACATTAATCAAACGTCAGCAGGAATGCACTGTTGTAGATCAATTGTCCCTGTTGAAGAAGTATGATATAAAAAAACATTTCAGGATATCGAGCAATTGTATTTGGGCTAATTAATCATATGCATTCAAAATGAATACAAGGTAAATCATTCATTTCATTTTAAGTAATAAAATTTATTGAACAATATTTGTATCGATACTGTATCAACTTAAGCTCACATTGCAAATGTCTTCATCTACAAAATATAAGGGTGCTTTAGTTTTATTATAAATGTCATGCCGTACGAAAGACATAACTTTGTTTTCATTTGCCATTTGAAACTGTTATTGCAACAGATGGAATCGTGATTTGCATGTAAATATTCGTTACCATCACCGTCCATGAACAGGCTTAATCAAAATATGATAAACAAGATCAACAAGGAAACAAACCGAGACTGCAACATTTTCAAATTTGTCCTTTTGGGCTTTCTTAAGGGATTCTTATTTTATCTATTTTATTTCTTTAGTCTTAATGAAACTGTTCCGATATAGAAATGTGTATAACATGCATGCATAATATCGTAATTTATGTTTCAGGCTAAATAATTTTAGCCTTAATTATAGTTTTTCTTAAGTTTTTTTTCTTTGAATACAACCAAGTCAAATACAATTCTGATAATTTAACAGACACGTTATATTGCAATGATATAGTTAACAAGATAACGTGTTCGATACATAAATAATAGTGAATATACATGTTTTGGCGCTTATTTCATAAATTGTATAAGACAGCATTTGTAAAGAAGATGTTCTTGCAAATAATCATTACAAGTCTTGTGTTGCAAGTCTTGTGTTGCACCTATTTATTTCAAAGCGAAGGATCCTGTAATTTAGTACATGGATAATAACAAATCAACAGTATACATGTACAAAATTCTGGAAACAAAGTGATCCCTCGGAAGCATTAATCACAACAAAATAACATAAGAATTGCAGACTCGGTTTGATTGAGTCTGTACACGAGGGATAATGAATAAGTGCAACATCCCTCAACGCCCCCCTAGCACCGGCTTGAGCGGTACTCAAATTCTCAACACTTTATAGTGCTGGCATCAATGATCCCGAAGGACCAGAAAATATAACAACACTGAAGTGAAGTACGGGGCAACTTTTTACGGCTGCCACCGGCAACTTGACACACTGCTGTTGTGAAGTACAAAAATTCTGGAAACAAAGTGATCCCTCGAAGCATTAATCACAACAAAAAACATAAGAATTGCAGACTCGGTTTGATTGAGTCTGTACATGAGGGATAATGAATAAGTGCAACATCCCTCACGCCCCCTAGCACCGCGCTTGAGCGGTACCAATTCTCAACACTTTATAGTGCTGGCATCAATGATCCCGAAGGACAGAAGAAAATATAACAACACTGAAGTGAAGTACGGGGCAACTTTTTACGGCTGCCACACGGCACTTGACACCTGCTGTTGTGAAGTACAAAATTCTGGAAACAAAGTGATCCCTCGGAAGCATTAATCACAACAAAATAACATAAGAATTGCAGACTCGGTTTGATTGAGTCTGTACATGAGGGATAATGAATAAGTGCAACATCCCTCACGCCCCCTAGCACCGGCTTGAGCGGTACTCAATTCTCAACACTTTATAGTGCTGGCATCAATGATCCCGAAGGACCAGAAAATAAAACAACACTGAAGTGAAGTACGGGGCAACTTTTTACGGCTGCCACACGGCACTTGACACCTGCGTTGTGAAGTACAAAATTCTGCTTACAGGCAGAATGTCGAACAAACCTGAACCTATAAGTTTTTCTTTCCGATTAAGCAGAAAGGTGTATACATAGGTCAGAAGTGCGCAGCACATCCTCTTTATACCCAAGGCAAATCGTGACATCCATCATCATAGGTGACCCTTGACCTTTGACCTGGTGACCTGGCTCATGTGCACGAAGTCTCATGCTGTTTCTAGAAAATTCCTTAATGCATAAAGAAATTATGGCATGGACACATTTGGATGTACGCATGTACACGCAAACACTTTACTGCAATTTTGACACCTGCAAGCGGGCTTGACAAAAATCCTTTGACGACTAAGGCATACTACTTCAAAGCATAAACAAGATACAGTACTAACAACCAAATTTTTGTTATTTGACCTCTAGTGCGGTTGATCTTCATTTTGCGCAAGACAACTCAACTCACGATTGAGAATATGTGTGCTAGTTATATTTAAATTCCATACATGTATATACAAGTTATACTCACAAATTACATCTGTTAAATTGAGTATTACACTAATTGCACTATTAGGACAAATAATAAAACTATTACAGTTTATTTCTTTTTTTAATGCAGGCCGTTGAATTTCTTTTTAATGAAAATAAAAAGTAACAGTACCGAAATAAATAAATAATCAGTCAAATGAATACATAATATAACGAAATATCATACATATAATATTAAAATATAAAAAAGTGTATTACGGCATCCATTTACACATAGATTTTGTACAGGAAAACATACTGTTTCCCTTTTTGCATTCATCATATTTTGTCACAATTAATTGGTAAATATGAATCAAGTAAGTTGCCGCGTACTTTACTTCAGTGTTGTTATATTTTTCTGGCCCTTCGAGGTCAGTGATACCAGCACTATTACGTGTTTAGAATTGAGTACCGCTCAAGCCGGTGCTAGGGGGCGTGATGAATGTTGCCCTTATTCAGAATCCGTCGTGTACAGACTCAATCAAACCGAGTCTACAATTTTCATCTAATTTTGTTGTGATTAATGCTTCCGAGGGATCACTTTGTTTGCAGATTTTTACCTTATTAGTTTATATACATATGTCATTCTACATTCTAGTTTATATATGGGCGACAACAAAGATAAAATATTAAAATATCGTACGTTTCACACTAACTTAATATAAATTAATTGATACTAAGAATTGATATTACTTCCTGATCTTAAAATAATTTAAAAGTCAATTATTAACAGTTCATACAATTTTTATAAAAGATCAAATTAGCTCTATGACATATTCCTGGAACGGTAACTTACCCGTACAAAATGACAAGAACCTCACTAAAATTCTGATGTTTCTGAAAAAGGATTTATCATATTTCTAATTTATGTTCAGGACATATGTGATGATCACGAAAAGTATACCGTACACTATTCACAGAACAAATGACAAATTAAAAACAGATTGTAATTTATATTTAAAGATACTACGTATTTGTATTGATGTTTTTGTTTTGTTTTGACATAATTTAAAAACGAGTTAATATTTCGTTTAAAACTTTATTCGTAGATACGATTGACCTAAACATAACTGCTACACTATTTAATTATGAATAGTAATACTACGCCGAAAGGAGAAATATATAATAACTAAAATATATTTACACTTAAGGATAAAGATTGTTTATTTTTAACATTGACAATTATTATCCTTAATACTGGCTTTGATAATATTCTAAATCTGGTAAGCATTTGCCGAATATCCCTTTTTAAAAGATACTTTTCTTGCAATTGACACTGTTGTCTCATTCAGTAACCTAGGGGAATCTGTGCAATTATAATGACATTTCCAATACTGCCGCAAAATTCTTCTACGCATTTAACTTAACCAAAGTGGACGTAGCAAGAGAAATAGAGAAAACGATACAATTATGCTCTAACCACATTTTGTGAAATGCAGTTAAAAAGGTTTCTACGTACTTCTGTTTATGAATGTATAAAACTGAAAAACGTGTCGTTCTGTCACAATATTATCAGACCAAATCAAATAATGAAATAAACTCAACGAAGCGGACTTGTGGTGCTCTTTCATCAATAAATGTGGTTAAGGACGCCGACTTAAAATCACTTGCCCCTGACCGCTAAAGGTTTCTTGTCCGTCAGGTTTATTTCACATGGAAGCTATTTTGAGGAATGTTGGTAGATCTCAATAGAAGCAAGAATAGTCAACTTTACTTTTACCTGTCCAAAAACCATTTTAACACCACAACTAGCCCGTAAAGTGTGATAAGCCGTATGTAATCTTCTGCAGATAAAGTAAGAAGTACTTTTTTGTTTAGTTTCTTCTATGATT
This sequence comes from Ruditapes philippinarum, assembly GCF_026571515.1. Lineage (NCBI taxonomy): Eukaryota > Metazoa > Mollusca > Bivalvia > Venerida > Veneridae > Ruditapes > Ruditapes philippinarum. The sequence goes on from NW_026853253.1 coordinate 96,058, forward strand.
TTACTGGCGCTTATTTTCTAAATTGCACTTCTCTTAAAACAGCTAACACTTTTTAAAACTTTACGTTCAAATGCGTTTCTTTTGAATATCAAGTGTAAAATCTTTAAAATGGTCTCAGTTGCATTTAAATAGTACCAAGCTGTATCTGATAAAATATTCTATAAAATATTAAAAACAGTAAAGTAAGATTGTAGTTAAAACCTTATGATCGTTTTATGAATGATTTGTTACGTAAAATGTCTCTGTAATTTAATATATAAAAAATAAAGAATATTGTAAGTAAACATGTATTGTAATTTTGCTGGTGATTGAACGCATGTTCCACTCGCTTTTAATAGAATAAAGTAACAACAAAATTGAATTTTATGTATTCTGGAATTTAAAAAAAAAAATACTTTTTCAATCCACTGATAGCAAATATACATCTTTAAGTGATGAGTAAGTACTAGTATATTCAAGTTACAACAACAGGTGTAAAAGTTCTCCTTACTTCACTTCAAGGTTGTTAATTAATCTCTCTTGAACTCATAAACGGACTTATTCTTACGTAATTTATGTTTTTTTCATTACTTCATAGTCTTCGATATTTTCATACATTTTTCTTCTTGTTTTCTTAACATATTAGTTTTGACTTATTCATTGACTTATGGCTAGATAATATTTTTCAGTATTACGTATATTCTGTGTGCGTGCCTATTAATTGGAAGGTATCAATTCTATGAGGGCGGAGCTAAATATATTTATGTGAAACACTAAGTAATGGTGTTTCTTGTAATTGTTTTCAAGACTTACGTGACTGAATAATACAGTAAATACTCTGACATAAATAACATTTAACGTTACGTGACAAAAACAAAATGTACTTTTATAGTCGATGAAAAATAGTTTTATAGTGCATAATATTATATGTAATATTAAAGCTTGATTAAGTATGCTGAGATAATGTAATGAGGTATCATTTTACAAAACATTTTCATTGTCATGATTTTCTATTTATAGAATGATTTCTATCTATTTACTCGTATGTGGGCAGTGAGTAAGGCCTGTTAGTAAGATTTAGTTACCTAGAAAGATAAAATAGGTTCCCTCAAAGGATAATAAAGCATATGTCAGAATACAATTTCGTAGAGTCAAATCACAAACATTCAAATTATTCCGAAAAAAAAAGACGCAGTTCTTTATATGTGGACAAAGATTGACAAGGAAGGCGACATTCAATGAACGCAGTGTGCAAAGTATTTCTGTCACAATTCAATGCATTGCAATATTTTACTGCTGCCCCATAACACATAATACATGCTTTTTAGGGTATCAGACAAATCGAGAACAACAACAAGATTAGAAGTTTCGTTACAAAAGATACTTGGACTATGTAAAACTACTTTTACTTGAAGTTTTATTTCGTAGTTTTGTCAAATCATAAATGATGAAATCAATGAACACTGCAATGTATGTTTCTAAAGTTAACTTGTACCTAAACTACTTTTTATTACATTACTTATGCTTCATAAAGACATATGAAAAATTATAAAATGTGTCAATGGAAAACACCAATAATCATTTTAATATCATGAAACGCTTGTGTAACAAAAAATTTCGTGTCTTTTAATTAATTTTCATGCCTTTGGTACTTTCATGCGATTCCGTTTTCGTTATTTAGGGCAAAAACTGTATAAAATGTCAGTTATGACTCAATGTCACAAAAGTGGAAAGTACGTTTTGCAAATCTGCATTATTATATTTTCATCGCCGAACCCATTTTTTTACTCTTAATTCATTGGATGTGAGATTGCATCAATCCTTTTGTCATTTAGAGTTTTGGGTGAAATTATTATTTAGAGTATTTTTATGAGTTTTGCAATAATTTCCATGTATCAATTTAAAACATTTTGCCGTTTATTTCACAAAAATCCTTTCAGTAATAAGAAAGTTACATTTTTGTTTTATGAACCAGATATATGTATATGTTCTGTAATTTGAAGGACGGGCCTTTATTTACATAACTAATTTTCCCGCCGTCCCAAGCTTTATTTGGCAAATCGATTTTTCATGTCTGCACGATCTGTTTTCCCGCTCAGTACTAAGTAGTTTGCTAATATATTGACTGAATTTAAGTGACATACTTGCGAATGCACTGGACCGTTATACATGTCCTATGAGGTGACAGACAAATTAATATTTGTCATAAAATTACAGCTTGTACAGGTAAATTAATTTTTTAGTGATTGTTTCATAAATGTTTGTGCTATTTCATAAAATACTATTTTCTATTAGAATTATAGTTTTATTTGATTCAGGTTTAGTTATTTGTCAGTGAATGTTATTGTTTTCTAAATTTTCTTAAAATTTTTGCAGATTAAACTTTTAAAAGCTCTTTTATTTCTAGTGTTTCGTCTTTGCAATTTATACCGAGACCAATTTAATAATTGATAGTATGTTAATTGAAGTTTTAATTATTATTTAATGTATAGGAGCTATGAAAATTTTTATAGAATAATTATATATCTAATTCTAATAATTTATATGGTTCTAGCCGAAGTATTTGTTAACTTTAATGTAAAATGCTGCACGTATCGTAATGATTGTGTCAATCAATTTAATTTACGTTATCACTTACTTCAATTTCATTTATCATCAGTTTTTTGTTATAATAATAGTACAACGTATAAAACTAACGTATCTCTAGAGAAGGATCTTCAGTGGCAAATATTTGGAAGACGTTTATTTATGGTGTTATTATGTGGCGTATATTGAATATATTTGAAACGCAGTATATGCGGAAGTGATTGAATTTTGTTCCAGCGAATGTATGGTGTACTAGATAGTGGACATTTTGTTTACAAAGAAGCACGTTATTTTATTGGAAACCGACAAAGTCGAGTCTTTTCCAAGGGACTTTATTATACCCTTATGTTGGATTAACAGAACTTTACGCATGTTTATACTTTGGTAGCTTCTTATTGAGGACACACCCGAATGACAACGCGGCCTCCACACGATGCCATCGCTAAAGGGTGACCAGCCTTGTTCAGGATCCCGCTATCAACTGTGGGCCAACACAGGTAGGAAGTACAGTTACGCTTGATAAGATTTATACAAGACGCACGCGCCAAATTGTGACGAAATTTGTGTCAACAGACGCCACCACTTTATTTGTATAATAATACGCATATATTGATAGGAAAAACATACCTTTATCCTGCGAGATAGGGAGCAAATATTGATGTAATTCGGATTCAAATATTAACGTTTGAATTATTACGAGTGTATCTATGATAATTGATGACAAATTGCAATCATTAAAATCCAACTATTGATTCAAAAGAGAAAATTGCATATCTTTTATCAGTATTATTAAATATAAGATCCATCTCAGTATATAAATAAATAAATAGTATAATAATTTATTTATATTCGCAAGAGAGTGTACACTGATAGATGTTGGGTGACGATTTTTAGACTGAGCCAAGTGAGAGGCACAGTAGCTCATTGTATCACTTATTCCTGCAAGCACCCTTATTAATATGAGATCTATGCGTTTATGATGACCTCGTAGAACAGTGGAATGTGTCGTAACAGCATGAATATTGAATCCACGGTCATTGTACATTAACGCTGGTATTGAAACAAACACACTCATTTACTGCAATAATGGACTAATAGCAGGTTATTTTATTAAAGCGATCAAAAGAAAATCTTGGCGTTTTTAAAATCAGTTTCAAGTAAGAAAGATTAATATAGACAATTACAAAGATCTACACACCAGTTTCTAACTTAAAGGTAGTTAAATTGGTGTATCACTTTAATTATTTTTTTTTGATATTTAGTGTATTAAACTTTCTATACATTTTTCAGATTGATACCGTGACAAATAATAACGGGACTTTTGCGGTGACAGCTATCCAGCTGAGAGGTATAACAGCCACACAGAACCCGACAGTGGACGTTTTGGACGTTTCTACGAGTGATGTTATTCGTTAATCCATTACTGAAAGGCGCTATCTTCATATCATTTATGCTTGACACAGACAGCATGTGACTAATTCATAAGATATTGTTGTCAATCTAAAAGTGCACCTATTTATTTCGCGGCTATATAACATAATATCAAAAAGCGGCATATGCAAATAATTAAGTATCGTTATCTCGTGTCTTCTGTAACCTCCGAGGAGTTACTATTATTACTGAGACGAATAAGATGGTAGACATTATAGTATAGCTTGCGAGAAATAGTATCTTGTTTTTTACAGTAACGTGAAATTATTGATTCATGTTGATCATTTACTATATTCATCTCTTAGTGCTTACTCGTCATGTCCAAAGTAGCATATGGTACTCTTGTATTTATGACACATTGCCAATATTACCTATTGATACATTATATCTATAATAATCTTATGATGTCATCAGAGTGAGTATAGTGCTTATGCAGCTGAACATGTGAGTATTCTAGCGGTCGTTAGCAGATTGACTTCATAGACAAAGTTATATAAGTTTACTGAAACATGAACTATTAACTGGTCAGCTCTTCGCTTACTGTTCTACAGGAGAGCGCAGAGAGGAAGAGATGTAGAGAAGAGAGGGAATGCCACACACATATCACTTATAGTAATGTGATATCAATATATAGAGCATTCTGGGAGCTAGGTAGAGCTATCATTACCTCGCTCTTATGAATTATAGGTATACATTGTTTAAATTTAGTACTGTGTACAAGTGAAGGTAACATTTTGATATAGCGCAGAACGTGATGAAATGCGTTTAATGATATGGTGTTACACGATTGGTGAGTGTTTATAGTGCACGTGATTGCACTAGTGAATATACGTTTTCGTGTTTAAGGTTTGGAGTGTTACCCCCTTTAATGGATATGTTGATATCATGTTCTAACTCACGGAATTTGTATCCTATATTTTTTGGTTGTATATGTTACAGTGTAGGAATATACATAATAAGTTCAAGATGACTATGTAAATAGTTGAGAAAGGTAGGTCAGGGAGTTAAGGGTAATACAGATGAGGCCTTTGAGAAACTTTGTTAAAGAGGAGCAAGCAAGGGAGCGTGAAGAAAGAACATAGTAAGTACAGCTGAAAGGAACGTATAGAAGCTGAGAAGGACGTTTACAAGCTGAGAGATAGGTAGAATTAGATAGCTTAGGTTTAGCAAAAGAATTAAGTAATGAGAAAGGAGAAGTTAGATTAGAATTCCAGATTTCTAAGGAGAAGTTAGCAATAGAGATAGAAATGGGAAAAAGAGAATTAAGTAATGAGGCTAGGTTGCAAGGGAAGAATTTTGAGATTATGCTCGTCAGTTATGAAAGAGAGAAGGAGGAAGCAGAAGCTAGGAGTAGATACAGAATATAAGATGAAGAATTAGATTAGATATGTTAGGTAAGAAGAGTGTAGGTAAGTAAGGTTACAGATGACTCATTTGACGAAAAAGATTGATAATATGGATGCGTATTTGAAATGTTTATGAACTTATGCGTGGTCTGTCTCAGAAATTGGGAACATGAATGTGTCACTAAACTTAACCGTTTCCGTAAAAGGTACTTGCAGGAGGTATTTGATAGGCTTCCATTAGAAGATAGAACGGATATGATAAGTTTGAAAGATGCTTGTTAAGGCAAGTTTGAAATTGACTGATGATGGGTATAAGAGAAGTTAGCAGGAACCTGAAAGCCCGGAAAATGAGACTTTTGTTATGTCCTTAGCTAGAATCTTCCTAGATACTTTAGGAGGTTGGCTAAGATTGAGTTATAGGTGGAGAAGACCTTATGAAAATGTTGTTAGATTCTTCATAGTAAGGGATCAATTTTTTAAGAATCTGCAATAGAGAAACTATATCAGAACCTTAGTAGTAAAGTAAGTTGTTTTCAGCCCGTGAAGTAGCGGAAGATGCAGATTTGTTTGCCCAGACTTAGAGGAGGTCGAAGAATGTAGTAAATCATGGAAGTTAAAGAAGAGCTATAGCCTTATCACTGCCGAGTAAGACCTTGTAATAAATCAAGGTATAGTTACTGTTATTGCTAATTAGATTGTTACGTTTATTATGACTGGTAAATAGATGGGTTTAGAGCATCTTTTCAGTCTTAGTTTTCTTGTTTAAGGTTATTATAATGATTCATTCTTGTGTGTGTTTATGTTGCATATCAGCATTTTTCTGTGTTAGATATTTTTATAAGTCTATCATAATATTTATAAGGCTAATACGCATTGCGTGTAAGATTATCATGATTGAATCTTGAAGCTCTAATATGAATTTTCATAGTAATTGAATGTATATTGTATTCTTATTTGTTTATTATATATAGTTCGAGATGTTTATGTTAGGTGGAGTATATGTTGAATGAATATTAGAGATGCAGATATTGATTCGAATTTCGATGCCGAGATCGATAGTGGTAAAGTAGTTGATAGAACTTGGGGATTTTGAAAGAAACGTGGTACAGTTCTTAAATTCATGTCCGAACAACTAAAGTATATGTAATGGTAAAGCTATAGTTGCAATGAGAGATACTGGTGTACATGTGTCATAGTAAGAAGGAATTTGGTAAATGTAATCAATTGTTAGGAAGTCCAGACATGTAAGTTACATTGAATGTCATGAGGCATCAAGACTTAGAACATGCGTAATTGATCTTGATTGTCCCGTATTAACAGGGGTACTGTAGAAGCACTATGTGTAGATAATGCCTACAAATGATGTAATTATCGGTAACATGAGAGGGTGCTGTAGAACAAATTTTGGGTAAGATTAGCTTCAGCAGTAGAAACAGAATGCGAGAGTAAAGTGGGAAAGTCAACTAGAAACACTTAAAGTTCCTTCACAGATTTTGACATCACTAAATTAGAAGTTTGTAGAGAAAGCAGCAAGGCAGATAGTCATTAGATGGATGTAGAAAAAAGCAGAGAAGCGTACTGTTTACGAAACTGTAGAGGTAAAGGCAAGTGAAGCTTTCAGATCAGGAATAAAGTTGTTTAGAGAGTTTACGGCAAAGCAATGGTGACGTAGTAGGCATGTTAGTATTCTAATGGAATCTTAGGGAGACTGGTGTTATAAAAGTAAGGCGCATGACTCGCCTTTGGCAGGACCATTGTATTAGGAGAGACAATGATAGATCTTAGGGGAGTTTTATTGGCCAGGTGTTCTTGTAGAGGTTAGACGATATTGTGCAGTCTTGTGATATTTGTCCAACGTAACTTTTCTAAAAGGTAGAAATAAGTAAGCGTAACTTAGGTAAGATCCTTTGATTGATACTGCTTTTAAAGGAGAGTTGCCGTTGGACATTGTTGGTTCCGAAGTCGAAACTAATGACTGATAGGAAGAACCGATATATTTGACCATGGTAGACTAATGCCTACCAGATAGTCCTGAAGATGCAATTGCCTAGTATAGAGCTGAAAGAGTAGGCCGAGCATTAGTTGACATGTAAGTTGAGATAGGGTGTTCCAGAGGCAATTGCTACAGATTGGTGGGATCACAATTTAACTTCACAGATGTATGAAATGAGGTTAGTAGGCTTGCTGTCTCTTAGACAGTTAACAACTAGCACCGTAAGCATCACGATGTGTAATGGTTAGTGGAAGAAATTTAATGGTTATTTAAGAGCACGATGTTGAAAACGGATGTGTTAGTGAAAGACTAATCAGATTGGAATAAGATTTGAAATGCTAATGTTTGTTTGCGTATCGGGAAGTTCCATCAAGAGAGTTAGATTTCGCCATTTGAATGTGTTATAGATGGACGTAGTATAAGAGGTCCAATTACCATTTTGAGAGAGTATGGTCAGAAAAACAGAGAATGACGAAGTTATAAGACAACTTATCAGTATGTTAGTTGATTTGCAAAGAAAGAGCTTAGAAAGTAAATGTAAGATAGCACAGCAGGAAGTTAGAGAAAAAGCAATTAGGTATAGAAAGTATACAACAGGAAAGCTAAGGGATAGGAACTTTAAGAAGGGAAGTAAAAGTACTGGTTCTTATACCTACAAAACGAATAAATTGTTATAGCAAGGAAAGGTCCATTGGTATTTCCGAGGTCGTGAAACAAATTAGAATTATCGGATAGACATACGGTAACAATAAGATCAAAACTTTCATCCACTTATGCTGAAGGAGTATGTTGAAAGAAAATTTCGAAACCAAGAACGGGTGCATTGCAAGAAGTAAAAGTGTCAAGCTGTTGTAGAAGCGGAAAATGGATATGATAGATTAAGAGGAAGATGATAGTTTAGAAACAAGTTACCAAGATGATAGTGAACATATGTTATGTCCATTTGAAGAAAGTTCAGAGAATATAAAGATGTTCAGGTCAATCCTGACTTACATACAATTGTAAGATTTCAAAGGATTGCAACCTTTTATAGAAATTTTCTGATGTTTTAACAGATATATCCCGGAAATACGTGTCATTAGTTCGGTCAGCATGACATTAAGTTGACTACGTCAAGAACCGGTAAGGATAAGGGTTTTACGCCTTATTGCCTTTCACTCACGAGTCAGATTAGTCAAGGAAGAAGTTTGATAAATCTAGAGTTTGGGAGTTATCGGAACTCTAATCTCCGTTTTCTGTCAATTGTCCTTATCAGGAAAAGGATAACACGATTAGTTCGTATGGATTTTAGACAAATCAATAAATGCACGTATTTGATGCGAACCCTGATGACCATAGGAACAGATATTTCGAAATTATCAAAAATACAATGTATTTTTCGAAAATTGACCTTAAGTAAGGATACTGGCAAGTTCCTTTGTCTACAATGGCAAAACCTTTGACGCGCATTTGAAACCCGCCGTCGGACTTTTTCAATTCGGAAAATGCCCTTTTGGTTTAGTCAAGCCCCTGCAACATTCTGTAGACTGATGATAATAAGGTTTTGAAAGATCTAGATCAAACTCAGATAGTTTTAATAGATGATATTTCTGGTCATATCAGTCACATTGCCAAGAGCAATCAATGCATTTGTAGAGTTATTTACCCATTAAGAAGTCTAGGCTTACTGCTAGACCGTCCAAGGTGTTTTCATATGTTTTAAAAATTGGAATGTTTAGGTCATATGATAGGAGTAGTAAGTCCATTGAACTCTGTCTATAGTAAGGTCAAGGCAATTCAGGGAAGATCCGAGAGACCCACGACTTAAGCGAGGAGTCCGGCAATTTTTTTAGGGGTTGTGTCTGTGACCTGGAAGTTTCATGCCTAACTTTTGGCCGCGCATTTGCTTTTCCGTTGACGCGTATTGAACAAAAAGTTTCCAAACCACAATCGTATGTGAATGGGGTGAAAGTAGGAAAAGGCTTTTCAAGACTCTTAAAGGCTAGTTTGACCGGTCCGCCCATTTTTGAAATTACCAGAATTTAAAGACAAGATACTTTAGTTCTCAGATTGATGCCTCTGTATTGTGGATTAGGATCTGTATTACTTCAAGAACAAGGTGAGGAGAAATTCCAGACTTATGCCAGTAGAAAGTTGTTACCAAGAGAACAGAAGTTTATTCTGTAATAGAGAAGGAGTGCCTTGGTAATTGTTGGGGCAACTTTCTAAATTCACAGATACTTTGTTGGTAGGAATTTATTCTAGAGACAGATCCATCAGCCGCTTTGGTATCTTAACAAGGCAAAGTTACAGTAACTCTAGGATAAGAGATGGTTTTGCTTTGAGCAGCCATACAGGATGAGGATTAGAGCAATCCCAGTAGAGTAGAACATAGGTGCAGATTATGTAAGCAGGGTATAAGATGTTAAGTGTAAGTGTATATTTATGGTAGGTTTATAAATATGGTGTACAGTATTTCTACTACCATTTTTGCAATTTGTCGTTTTCCCACGTTTGTGTATTTAAGAAAAATTTATACCAATTTTCTTATATTAATAGGGGGGGCTGTAAATGTCACAAAGTGAAAGTACGTTTGTCAAAATCTGCATTATATTGTCACGCCGAAACCTCATTTTACTCTATATTCATTGATGTGATATTGCATCATCTTTTGTCAATTTAGAGTTTTGTGTGAAATTATGATTTAGAGTATGTTTATCGGGTTTGCATAAATTTCCATGTATCAATCTTAAACAATTTGCCGTTATTTATCTTCACAAAAAATCCTTTGCAGTAATTAAGAAAGGTTTACATTTTTGTTATGAACCAGATATATGTATATGTCTGGTATTTGTAAGGAACGGGCCTTTATTTTACGATAACTATTTTTCTCCTGCCGTCCCGAGCTTTATTTCGTGCAAATCGATTTATCATGTTCTAGCACCGAAGTCTGTTTTTCCCGTCAGTACTAAGTAGTGTTTGCTTATATATTGACTGAATTTTTAAAGTGCATATTGCAATGCACTGGATCGTTATAAATCAGGTCACTATGACGGTGACAGAACAATAATTAATTTGTCATAAATATACAGCTTGACAAGGTAGAAATTTAAGATTTTTTAGTGATTTTGCTTTCATAAATGTTTGCTATTTCATAAAATACTATTTTCTAGTAAGAATTTATAGTTAAATTTGATTCAGGTTTAGTTAATCTGGCAGTAATGTATTGTTCTAAATTTTCTAAATTTTTGGCAGATTAAATTTTAACAGCTCTTTTTACTTCAGTGTTTCGCTTTTGCAAATTTAATACCTGAGAAACATGTTAATTGAGATAATGTTAATTGAAAGTTTTCACACACTTAATTGTAGATTGTATCGGAGCCTATGAATATTGTTATAAGATATATATATCTCTATTCATAAATAATTTATTATGGTTCTACGAGTTTGTGTAACTTATGTAAAATGCTGCAGTAATCGTAATGATGTTTCAAATAATTAATATACGTTATCATCTTACTTCATTTCATTTATCATCAGTTTTGTTATATGAGTAAATACAACGTATCAAAATAACGTATCTCTAGAGAAGGGATCTTCAGTGGCATGATTTTGGAAGACGTTTATTTTTTGGTGGTTATTATGTGCGTATATTTGAATATATTTGAAACGCAGTATTATGCGGATGTGATTGAATTTTTTGTTCCACGGAACTGTATGGTGTACTATAGTGGACAATTTGTTTATTCAAAGAAGCACGTTATTTTATTGGAAACCGACAAAAGGTCGAGTCTTTTCCAAGGGACTTTATTATACCCCCTTTGCTTTGATTATCATGGAACTTACCATGTTTTATACTTTGTAGCTTTCTTATTTGAGGACTACACTACCCGAAGATGACACGGGCCCTCCACACGTATGTCCATGGCTAAAGGGACGCATGCCCTTGTTCAGGATCCTATTATCAACTGTGGGCAACACTGTAGAAGTACAGTTACGCTTGATAAGATTTTATACAAGACGCACCGCGCATTGTGACGAATTTTGTTCAACATACGCCACCACTTTATTGATACATCATGACAGAAAGCTTTACGGGAGAAATAGACTGAGATACGTTGATAGTGTTTGTTTGTGCAGTGACTTATCATAGTAGTTTATCATATACAATCATTTTTCATTTATAAATATTCATTTCTGTAAATAAATTTGTATATATTTTTCTGTTCTGAGTTGTTGGTTGTTTTAGATAGCAATTGTGGTCGGCCTGGTATCCCATCGTAGTCCCTATTGTGACACTCAATAAATTCTTATCTTGAATAAAGTTTCCACTAGAGAATTAATAAAACTTTAAAAGCTGTGTAAAAGTTTGTACATTGTTTGATTACAGATCTTAAATGTCTGATAATTTGAACTAGAAAGTTTGATTACGATGCTCCTTAAGATTAACTAAACATTTCGGCGCGTATATGTTTCAAAGAGATCCTTTGTATTTTAGAATGTCAAATGAGATTCTCTGTTTTTAAAATTGCCAATGGAAATTCTTATTCTTTGTTAAATTTACAGGAAGTAAAACTATTTTAAGATGGACATTGTCTGAACAAAATCCCAGAACCGATTTTATTTAGCCAGTTCATTAGCTTCAGCTTTGTTTACTTGGTATATCAATTTATGGTAATTGATGTCTTATTTATAATGATCGAGTATAAATCATGAAATTGCAATATTGATTATGTCTTTGTTTTTCTCCTCATACAAAATTCAACCAGACTGCGAATACAATATATACGGAAAAAACAAATATATATGAAAAAATGGATTCAATCGTAGCATGCGCATTGCGCATTATACTTATCTTACAAGTTTAAATGAAAGCACAATAAACTCGTAGATCACAAATCTTTCAAACCGATGCAACATGTCATCGATACCTAATTTTAATTGGCAAAACGTATGACTTATTTTAAACAAATCAGTAAGTACGGTCAAAGTGTGATTGTATGAAAAAAAAACATGTCTTATTCATTGTTCTTTTCTAGCCGATTGTTTGATTCTGTTGTGATTAAAAACAATTAAACTTTGATTAATTAGATTACTTAAATTAATTCCTCATGTTAATACATAATGTTGTAACTTGATTTTCATAACAACATTGATTCGTCTCCGAATTGATTTTCAGCCAAAAATGATCGCCACATTTGCCGTGGAATAATAAAAACAATACATTTCTAATACACACGTTACGCAATTATGCTATAGTATGTCATGTGAAAGTGCATTTAAGTGTATTCAATAATGAAAGAAGCATTTTTTGTTGACACATTCTGGAGAAATAATTGTGTTAAATACAAACTAGTCACCAAGTTATTCATAGCAGAAACTTGTGTTCTATATTAAAGTAGTCGGTATACTATCTGGTAAAGCAAGAGTACCTAGAAATTTATTAGATTTTTCTAAACATGGAATGGCTTGACAAATGTGTCTGTAAGGCAAATCCGCTATTTATCAGACACATAACACCACTCGTATATCTTATTAAAGGCACATTATGCCGCAGAAATCCATTTTCATCTATTCTTTAAAAAGAGGTCAAGCATGTGTTAGATAATGTTTTGCTTATGTTACTGCGTAATGGATAATCCCTATGAAAGTTTAGCAAAAGGCAAGAAAAAAGTGTATGTATGTCACTCTTTAATAAGTCTTATTTAGTCATTTGATAAAGGATGCAACATTTGCATTTCCTATTTGTGTCATAAAAATAATTCATATTACTCAAAATTTGAAATACCCGAGGTTAGGCAAAATCATGTTTCGTGTTCCGGTGTATATGACCTAAATTATTTAGTGCGCCGTAAACAAATCAAAGAAAAACACTCAAACATACTTTGAGATTTCCCCTTGTGGGTTGTGGGTTGGTTTAAGGACCGAAACATGGGTATTGTAACCAACGTTTAACCCTACGTGATTGTAAGAGGCGGCTAGATGAGTTCGAATTACTGGAGTCTAAACATCTCTTAGCTCCAGCAGGTGACCTCTGGTGTTGCATGATGTTTGTAAAAGACCCGAGGTTGCCAAATAATGTTTCCTATTTCGGCACCATATGACCTAAACTATGTCGATGCGCCTTAAAACCAAACCATCGAAACAAACTAAAGAAAGATAAATATGATCTTGAAATATACAAAAACTTCTTAAGTATTATTAATTGAAAGTGTTAACTTATTTGTTTATATTTACAAATCCTGACAAGAATCTCATTTTCACTTCACCCCGAAATAACAACATAATCACTGTTTTGCAAGGCACTTTTAGAAAACAATTCAGCGTATACATATTAAACATATGTTTGCACAGTGTAAGACAGAAAAATCGTTTATGTATGATAAGCAAAGTTCATTATTGTCCTTTAAACATACTGCAAAGTGGCATTTGAGAAAATGTATTAATGTCATAATTAAACGAATGAGAACTTTGAAAGATGTCGTTACAATCTAATGTGTCTAGTGATTTAGACGACACACAGTTTATGCACAGTAGAGTATATTAATAGAAAGGAATTATATAAAATTTCCTTAATCTAAACATTCGTTATTTAAGTTTTAGCCTTTTATGATACCGCAATACCATTACGGTAAAAAATACCTTTTCCTGCAAGACCGCATTGTTAAATGTTCCAATTTTTGAACTCAGTAGTCAAAATTACAAATTGAAAATAACCACATGTTGACAATCAAAAAATGGAACTTTAATGTATTTCATTAAAAATACTCATGATAATACATTTAAAGAATTTGAATATGCAATATCTACGACGCTGAGCATAGACACAGTTAGCTTTATTATTATTTTTAGCAGCCTTTAGTTGCTTATTGTAGATGCTGAACACATATGATACTTATACCCTAATGAAGTATGCATTAAATCGATAAAATATCAACAGCAGTAACTAATTACAGAACATCCCTTCAGCGAACACCCTCGTATTTACTTCGTCAATTGATGACGTATTCTATTCTTTTCTGGACACAGACAGCAAGCTTGAGTGATAATTTATAATATGTCATCTTACATTTGTCGCTTTAAAAACAATTCTTGAAATATTATCAAAAAAATATAGCACAAAAGGAGAATGATTCTTGAGTCTTGGTTATACCCGGTTATAGAGTAAAACAAGGAGAAAAATCTAGACAATATATAGTTCACATAAAAAGTTAAATTAATGGTACATGATCAACATAAACTTAGGTCTGCTTTTTAACCCTCGCATTGCAAACATGTCTTGTAATGAACATCCAGATACTGATTAATATCTAAAAATGATAGATGATTGTGCTGGACGGAACCTATCTTAAATCAAGAGATCAAATGTCCAAATTACTCCGAAGTAAACTTTTCTCGTATCTTTTTGGCGACCTTTCAATTATGCCTCGTGAAAATGTCATAAGCCCAAATATAACATGTGTCAAAACTTGATAAAAACTCACTTGACAAAAGCAGCAAATAACTACTAAGAGGATATTTTAAAAGGAAAGAGCGAACGTATTCAAAAACAGATACACATTTTTCACGCCAGACAAAGGTCCAGCCAACTCAGAGCAGTCAGTAGACACAAATCCCATATTCCATGATTAATCGTATATCGTTTATCAATTTGGTTAGAAGATGTTGAAAAAAAAATATTCTATTTCTATGTAATAAGCTATAATGAAGCAAAACACCATTCAAAAATTGAAAAATAGACATTTTATTGTAATCATTAAACAAATATTTGTGAATATAAGAAACAGAATAAACATTTTAGGACAACAAAACAAAAAATATAATGATACGGAGATAATTAATAATGTGTAAAAATCACATACGGTACTTATATATACTCTCCATATAAAACAAAATTAAATAACACAAGAATAGTAATTGACATTTGCCGATAATGATCGTAATTGAGTAATTAACATATCTTACTTCCTTTATTGTAGGAATCATCAAAGTATTTTAATTGCGTGATTGCTTCTTAAATGTCTCATTTACGTCACAAATTAATACTTACCGTCTTTAACAGTCACATATCTACTAGGTCCCATCTTTATACAAAAGAATAGTATCGTATATTACACACAGAGAACCAACAAAAAATTTTATATAAAACCTTATACTTGAAAAACTACTACCGGGTGTGATATTTAAACTCCGAAAGATTGTGATTTTTATCAAATATGTAACAGTTTTTAAAATGTTTCTACCACATCATGTAGCAATATGTAACAATTAAAGTAAAAGCTACGTCACATATGTCCCCTCGCGATTTATGTGCTTTTGTAAGGATTATAATAAACAGTTCATCTTCTTATTCCTCAGAAACAACCAAACAACAGTATATTAATTTCCAAGGAAGAGTGTAAGGCCAGGTCCCAAGCTATATATTGAATATAATAATAAAAGAAAAAATAAGAAACTTAAATGGCTACAAATGAAAAGTAGAAAACTAAAAACAATCCTTTAATTAAAACACAATATCAATAAGAAATACAGTACGACGGAAATTCATTTAAACCTAATTATTAAAGATTGAATTAGTTATCTGATTATGGAGAATAATGAAAGGTTGTAAAACGGTAAGAGATATAAACTTTCACACTGATTGCAGCGATTTGTTACATAAAAATACAATTGAAACATCCTTCTATAATGTTGCTATAGAACAAGACACAGGCACATGAACATTTTTGTATAGAAATAATTCAAGGGACTAATTCTTATGGAACAAAGAATATATCATACTAAAAATAAGCAGTCAAGTAAATGCGAGGTTACATTCTCATCACAAACAAGAATAAACTATTACAAGCAGTTAAAATACGGATACGTGATCACTGCAATATTCACTGCCATGCAATTGCCGCATTTGGATAGTATGTGATAATTGAGTGCAGACAATCCCTTATTCTTAGTATGACAGAGACGTACTTTTTCTTAAAGAATTTACTTTTATTAATGACCATAATTCAAAAAAATACGTGTCTATCTCGATACTCATTGCACAAAAACTCACTTACAATTTAAGTTTATTTATTGTGAGTATTGGTATCTAATGCAATATAGAAAATTAAATGAAATGTTTTTTATATCTTTCTTAAATAAGAATTCAGAGTCTTACGTCAAATGAACTTGAAAAAATAAGAGTCAATTAAATCTGTCGACGAGTATACAGCCCTTTATGTTAACATCAAGTCACTGGTTATAATAGGTAATGCTAGCACACATTATATGAATAAATGATAACTAGTGTATATTCTATATCATTATAATGAGACAGGGACAACATTATATTATATTGTGTTGTGTTGATTCTGCAGCGTTGTTGGTCAGTTGGCGAATCAAATATGTTGAGCTTTTATCCTAAGACTCTGCTTTTTCTGAACGACACAATAAAAACAACATGAAACAAAGTGAGATTCATTCTATCATGTCCATTCCTATATTTTAAGCACTCTATTAATTATATAATCTTTTCGTTCGTCTTCTAGAAAACACGTAAACTTCAACAGTGTAAACGAACCAAAATAAAGCACATTATATTGGTCTCCCTTATAATTACACCTCTCTCTTCTTATCACAACAGTACTATCTCAGCGAAAATAGAAAATACAATATCAATATAAATAAACAATACCAGATAGCCAGAACCGAGTAAAATTTTATCGATAAGAATAAATGAAAATATAATAATGTACTACTTCATAAAAGACAGTTCATCAATTATTGCATATTAATACCTTACATTCTAACACAGGACAATAAAAAGCAATAGTCTAACATATTTTATTAAGTGAAAATTAAGATAGAGACGGATAAGTAGTGAGTTGCCAAGTGGTTCCCTGTTTCTGATCTTAATAGGTATTAACTTTATATCACGAGAGTTGTATTATGAAATGTTCTTCCTTGTGATATACAGAGAGTCACATTAAAGTTGAGCGTTAACAGAAAAATTCATATTGAGCCTAATGATAATAGGACCAATTTTTCCAATTAGGATAATATCCATTTCAACGCGAAAAAGTTGTGCAATTACATTTGAAATTGAAGAGAAAATATTTTCAGAAAGCCGCAAATAAAACAACTTTCTTATAGATGAACTAACACAAATCATTTGATAAATGCCTACTAAAATTTATCTGAATCATTCTCATCAGAGCGATAAAACTCACATTATACAATGAAAATATTGGTATCCATGTGAATAATATTTACAAGTTATTAGAATATTAACATAGAAAAGAAAAGATATAATATAAATATTTCAAATAAGAAACGAAGGAACGAGCAATTAATACACAAATCAAATTTAGTTTACGTACTGAAGTGAAGGCAAAACAATAATATATGCAGTGAAGTTGAAACTTGCTTTTCTTAATATGTATTCTTTTATATTCATTCGTTAAGTTCTTTACTTGAAACAAAACACAATATATTTACAATCACATACGGCAATGAAGAAACTTGACGTGTTAACAACACACGCTGCCGTATTGATTGCTAACACAATCGGAGACAAACATCAGGACAAAGCAATACAACACATTATACAACAACGCACCTAAGGAAAGGATAAACAGACAATTGTACAAGTGAGAACTCATTAAGAAATCCAACGCCCACAATAACCTATTGATAGTATCCACAAGTACAATCACATATCACATCTGTATAGGACAATATAGCTAATGTATTACTATAAATTACATAAAATCACTTATGTCATAAATAATAATATAAGTGTTTTAAAACACATATAAATACAAGCGCGTATAATAATGTTACAAATATAAATAGCAATTACTTGGTTCCTAATCAGTCCACCGTATCGTATTCCTTTAAAGATCTCATACGTGCTGTGCGAAGTTTAAATAACATTAAAAATGCATATAAAGACAACAACAACTTTACTACCATGCATACATTCATCACTTCAATGCAATAAAGAACTGTATCCATCGCCGTATAGAAAATCTATTAAACCTTACAAAGTAAATTAAAGCAACAATTACATTCGATGTTAAATAAGCTGGAGAATAACAAACATTACATAAGTTCTTGTCAATACCGTCAAAACTGAAAAAAAAGATGATGACAAAATTAATGTCATTAACCCTGATAAATGAATAGACACACTCTCGGATTAGTATAATAACACTTAAACCAGCACAGACTATCCTGATCAAAAATAACTTTCATAAGGCAATTTGGCCACCTTACAAAAATAATAGGCTGCAATGACAATACAGCAAAACATGCAAAACCGACTGATAACTTAATAGAGTTGTGAAACAACCTAATCTTATGCTCCAATATGAAATAATAAATAAGAAGTCACTAAACACATAAGATGAGAGGTAATGAAATATATTAAAAAGGATTTAAACCTAATAACGAAGTTGAGTAATTAAATGGTGTAGAACTATACAATGATAACACGATGTGAGAGGCAATATCTAGAATACCACCACAATGATTTAAGTAAATATAGATCTAGTTAATAAACAAAATAAGGAAATACACTAAGAAGATATATATTATAATTACAATCCAATATTGCACACCGATTAAAAAAACAGAAAATAGACAGACCAAATCAGGATACACTTAGCCAAAATGTTGCGAATTTATAAAACGAGGAATCTAGGAGAAAGTATCGATACGATGTTACTACTCTAAATTTTAACTCTAAAATGCTACATTCTAAAGAATTGAAACAGATCTATATTGACTGTCCATAACCAAAAAAATGTTCGATCAAACACTCAAAGAAAAATCGTATGTAAATCTGTAACAACTGATAGAATTAATAAAGTGAAATAGACTTATTTGAAATAGTCTTGTGAAAGTTACGAATACATTGAGTAATACCTCTTAAATTAGATAATAAATAAAAGAAAATTAAACAGTTTAAACAATTAGTCTAGAGAGAGCATAAAATCAACTCTAATAAACTCCCACATTTCATTTTTTGCCCTCAACCAAGTGTAAATATAAGTAATAAAGAATCATAAATTAAGAAGAGTACAATACACTTAGTCTACTATAGGGAGAACGATGTTGAATCCTGAACTAAATCTTTCACACTATATGCAAAACAATTTGCGCTTCAGCAAAGAGTAAGACGTAATTCTATAATTAACAATGTGAGAAAAAATAACAAGACGTCTTTGAGATAAAGAATTAAATGAATGGATTTGCAAGTTGAAAAAACCTGTATAGACAATAATTTGGCTCAGCGAGAAAAAATGTGCTGTCCCACATTCTTGCTGCTAATTAACACGACGATGACCACAATACAGTTGATCAAATTTAACAAAATAAGCCATACAGGTACATCAGTATAAAGAAAACAGAGTATATAGAATTGAATAAAATACATATAACTTAGATGATTCTTAGATACTTTCGCCCCCCACTTGGAGCACAGGACGATGACTGATCAAGACCAATGTGGATCCAAAGGACAAAAACTATGATAAGTCAGAGTATTCTAATCATTTCGGCTAGTCTATTTCTATGAGAGAGGCAAAGGTTGATATTCACACAATCTAAGGGCTAGTTTATTAGGAGAAAAATTATGAAGTGAGAAAGATATAAGTACAACAGAAATATTTATATTAGTTATCTTATTATTAATTGTCAAAGTGCAATGACGATTATTGCTGAAAGTTCGTATCCAGAGAAGATAAATATCTTGCAAATTAATGTATTGGCGTGGCCTTGACCAGTGTAGTTACAGTGAAAAGCTAATGTAGATCCTATAGCGTATAGCGAGAACTTGTGGGATTGATCTAGAGCGAGCTAGCAGTTAGCAACAGTCTTTATCAATTCAGAAGTATAAAAGGTGTTATACACAATTATCTTATGAGAGATGTAAGATAAAGAATGATAATAGTATTTTGTTCATCTCAGGATTCTAAGTTAGCGCGGAGTTGGAAGTTATATATATCATAGATTGTCATTGTTTAATAAGGAAAGACAAAACACTAATATGGTGCTGTTTGTGGATTAAGATTTGGACGTATACATGTAATTTACGTAGGTTGGAATGGAAATAACCGCCCTATTGCGGTTGGATATATTCCGCATCAAAACAAATTGAAAAAACACAGAGGGACTGTGTCCAGAGGTAAAATACTAGGGAGGGTGATATGACAGTATAGTTTAATTTTACATGGACGATATACATATATAATATTGGATATGATAATATATGAAAAAGTGGAGGCATTTTAATTAGTTCCTGATTACAAGACCATTGAGAAGCGGATTATTTAGATTAGGGAGGCGTACAGTCAGCTAGGTTTTGCAGAGAAGAAACCTAAGAAAACTGATGTATGCCTCTCCATTATGAGTCTAATAATTGATTTATTGAGAGGTACTAATTTAAAATTTTAATAACATGTTTAAGACCCAAAGCTGTGCAATGGTGAAAAATGACTTTTTTAAAGTGCATATTGCCCTCATGTATCGTTCAAGGAGATAAATCTGCAAAATATTGGTGCTAGAATATGAACCTTGTCACATAAGATGGGGATGATGATAGGTACATATATTTGAAAGTATAAAGTTTACCCTAAGAAATTAAAAGAAGTAACAGTAAAAAATATTTTTTTAAGGAAAATTCTAAGTTTTAAAGGGGAGATAAATCTGAAATGATTGTTCTAGGTTAGAACTTTGTACATAAGATGAGGTTGATGATAAAACATGTATTTGAAGTTTGAAGTTGAATACCTAAAGAAATGAAAGTTATAGTAAAATATTTTAACTGCCCAAATTTTAATCTGAAATCTGGACGCGGACGCCGATGCCACCACCAACGCAGTGGCGATTAGTGACAGCTCTCCATATACTTCGTATAGTCAGCTAAAAATGAAAATTTCAATATTGACATTCAAAGTCAAAGTCATTTATGAGTGAAGGTCAAGGTCATGTCTGGTTATTTTAAAGGCTATCTTGAAGATTATTATGTCAAGTTTGAAGACAATTCCATTTAAATAACAAAGGTTACAGCCAATAATAGCCAAAAAAATGACAATTTCAATAATTTGACCTTACAAGCCAAGGTCATTTTGAGTGAAGGTCAGGTCTGTCTGGTTAGTTTTAAGGTTACCTTGAAGATTATTATTCCAAGTTTGAAAGGACAATCATTCAAAATAACTAAAGTTACAGCAATAATATAGCAAGAACATAGCAAAATTTTGGACTTTTGAACCTTGAAGATCAAGGTCATTATAGATGAAGGTCAGGTTTAGTGTGGTCTATACTGAATAGGTCTTCAAGGGTGTTTAGGCCAAGTATGAAGACAATACAGCCAAGAACTAAAAAAAGTTATGAATCCAGTACAAGTTTGCGACGGCAACGCGCAGACTATACAATTCCTCTACTTTAAAAAAAAAAAGTCTAGCTAAAAACATATCTGAAATATTAACTAGAAAAAACTTCTGGACCCATACACGTAATGTTTAATTTCAGAGGTAACTACAAACTCATAATGGCTAAAACGTACACGCTTTACTGATTTTTTTTTTTCTTGCAGGCATTTGAAGAAAATGAACACAGAATCATTAAGAGCTAATTACACTAAGAAATATTTTTAATTTGAAAAAGATAAAATCTATTATACTTAGTACAAAATATGATGGATTATTTATCAGTTAAAACTGGTAGATTCAAAATGTTATAATGACGTACTTTTATTTGTTAAATGATGCAGCTAAGGATAAATTGACCTTTCCAGTGACAACAGCAGACATGTATCATTAGCACTTAACTTCTATTTATTTGAAGTTTATGATCTGACAATGTGGCATTTTTATATAAACATTAACACTGTTAAAAGTTCTAAGTAATTTAAAGTAAGTGCCCACTATTTTCTTTTTAAACAGTTAAAAAAAACATAAAATTCATATCTTCATGAATCCCAATTGATCTTTAAAATTATAGGCGCTATTGAGTTTTGGAAACGCTACAAGGAGCAACAATTCAAGGAAAATCGATGGAGTAATACCAATATTCAAAGCTTATTGTTGCTCTGCTATATACATTAGGAAAGCTATGACCTCCCACCCCAAGGCTATTTTTGACACTATAAGGGCCATTTTAAACATTTCATAAGAGGACCTATAGAATGATATCATATATCAAATATCTAAGCTCTAAGCTTGACCTTCAGACAGAATTTTTTAAAAAAAAGTTTTTAACCTACATACATTGTAAGGAAAACATTTGACAGGGTGTGGCTATTTTGACGCCAGGAGCTAAATTGTTAACAAATCTTGGTTCCACAACATAAGTTCATTTTCCATAAAATTGCCTCTATGCTCTTTGTCAATTCAGAGAGAAGATTTTTTAGTTTTACTATATATACACACTGTTATGCCTATGTTTTCAACACCGCCATCAGATCAACTGGATCGTCCGATCACATAATTACCCCAGTGAAGGCGACCAGCTGGATTAAAGCTGGAATTAAATGCACCATTCACAACTCCTACAACGACGTCAAGTCGCCCTACATGATGTTTAACTACTCTCTCTGACGGACACCCGACCAACATCCCGACGTCTTCTCGACGTCTTCTCGTACCCAGACCTCACCACGCCGATCATACACAATCCAACTAGACTAGAACTGGACCTTTGCTCGATCTTTGCCAGATTTCGCCCGACCAAATCGAGTAGAAAGGTCGAGATGATCTGTGTACAGAGTGTATAGAGATTATACACCAAACTAGAATCGTACACGAATTTTTCTCATCGATCCTAGATCTTCTACTTTCGATCAGTATACACGATCGCTCTCTGACCGCTTATCTACCTCAATCGCTAACTCGAATTTTTTTGAACATGTCAATATTCAATAGGAAGCCGAGCCTCCGACCAAGGTAGCCGATTCGACACCCAATCACGCATGCAGACGGAGCTAAGACCTGTTACCCGATCGCTTGATTGTGCTTGATTCAAAGTTATCTGATCAGCAGATGAGAACAACAAACGCGAGCAATAAGTGGAAAATTTGCTACATGAATTTTGCAATTTTTTGCTAATTGAATATTCGCAAATTTTGATCACGATTATTTCTTCTGTTTAGGAGGCAAACTTCTTCAATCATTTGAAAACAAGCTTTTTACAACATCTGAAATGAAAATAAGTTTTGACTGTAAAAGGTACTGAGATTATTTTTTTTCTCATTGCTGTTTGTTTAATCTTAACAATCACAAAAATTTTCATAAAAAGATCTGTCAGAGCTCGATCATTCTTTAGTACTTGAATAGAAAAGAGCCTTTGAATGTAAAATTGTCTAGATAACAAAAAGGAAAATTTTCTTTAAACCATGTTACAGTTATAGGCTTGGAGTGAGTCGTAGTATGCTCTCAAAAGAAGAGTATAAATTTCAAACTTGTTTCAAGCCAGATGTCATAGAATATGAAAATATCTGAGGGTGCTAATGCAAAATTAAATGTATAATTTAAAGTTGGACAAGAAGCCAGTTTGAGCCGGATGATGCTCCTGGATAGGTCTTTTGGACACAGAGGAAAGTACACCTCTTGTAGTTTCAGATTATGGTCGCCTGGAAAAAGTTCAAAGGTGCATAATTCCAAAAATTAGGCAAGGTAGAGTTACTTTCTTTTGCACTGCACTTCTAAATCAAATGCTCTATCAACCTACAAGTTTCTTTTAAACCTCTTTGGTTTCCCGACGTTATGTCCGAGTTTGTTTGTTTGATTCATTTTACGCCTTTTCCCAACAGTATTTCAGTCATATAGGTGGGTAGTTTCCTAACCATCGTTCCTGGAGAGTTACACCAGTACTAGACTACCTTCCTCCGCGCTAAACTACCAAAGCATCTCCCGGGGATCAAACCGGACAAAGTTCAAAATGTAATAATGAACAAAGGGCAATAACTACAAAATTTGGCAATGCGGAATCCAAGTTCTTGTGCACTGCACATCTACCCATTGAGATCTATCTACCTACAAAGTTTCATGTTGATATCTCTTGTAGTTTTAGAGTTATTCCCGGACAAGATTTTTTTAAAAGGGGAGATATTCAAAATTTGGGCAAAAAACAGAGTTATGTTTTTTTTGTACTGCATTTTTACTCAAAAGGATCTATCTACCAATAAAGTTTCATGTTGATATCTCTTATAATTTTAGAGTAATGTCCGGTAAAAGCGGTTTATGAGGAGATGTCATTAAAAGTAAAAGTTTATAGGGGTCATCTACGAGTTAATGACCAATCAGTTGTCATCTACAAGTTATGACCAATCGTATGTGAAATATGGAAGACATTGTGATAAAATAGTAACAAGAATAATGAGCAGAAACCTATTCTGACATTTCAGCCCCTGTGACCTTTGACCTTTTACCTAAGTGACCCAAATAAAAAGAGGTCATCTAATTGGATATGAACCAACGAGTATCTGAAATATGAAGACTTTGTGATAAATTATAAGTACAAGATAATGAGCAAAAACCATACTACCATTCAAAGCCCATGTGACCTTTACCTTTGTCCTAGTGACCCCAAAATCTATAGGGGTCATCTGCTAGTTATGACCAATTAACATGTGAAACATGTGAAGACTTTGTGATAAATAGTAATCAATATAATAAGCGTAAACCATTCTGACATTTAAGGCCCATTACTTTGACCTTTGGACTAGTGACCCCAAAATCAATTAGGATTATCAACTAGTTATGACAAATCACTGTGAAATATGAAAACTTTGTGATAACTAGCTTTTAATAAATAATAAACAATATAATGAGCAGACACCATTTTGACATTTAAGGCCCCTGTGACCTTGACCTTTGAACAATTGATCCAAAAATCAATAAGGATTATCTCTAGTTATAAACCAATCAGTATGTGAAATATGAAACTTTGTGATAACTTGGCTTACAGATAATGAGTTGGAAACAATAGCTCGCAATTCAAGCCCATGTGACCTTTGAACCTAGTGGACCAATCTATAGGGGTCTCTACTAGTTGACCATAATATCCTAATCTTTCGTCATTTTATATGTTTGCATAGTTGGGTAAATTGTTAAGAGTACAGAAGTACTTTGAAATAGAAAGAGTCCATTTGCCTTGATTGCTGTCACAAAATGGACTTAAACTGATTTTTTATTGATAACTTTATTTTGGTCAAAATGTCAATTATCCAAAAGATATCTGACAAAAGAATCATTACGACCTATTTTTTCCTATTACTACAATTGATAGAGATGAATGCTTTATTTACATCAGTTTTCTGCTACAAATGGAAGGGAAATTGCTGCTTTAAGCCTTTTGATACCTTAAAAATGTCACATTGTGGCAGGACCTTATAAAATGTCACAATGTGGCAGGACCTTATAAAATGTCACAATGTGGTTTGGCCAAACTGAAAGCTAAATACAAAATATGTGCATGAATATTTTGTTTAACTATGTATATTAATTTTACATCAAGTAAATTTACATAATAACATCATTAAAGTTGTTATTAAATTAATAAAGTTATTTGTAAATTATATTTAATGGAGATGTACATTTTGTTAATAAAATAATATTTTTAAAAGAATGTACTGGAGTACTTTATTTATCTGTCCAATAACGCACTTTACCAAATTTCTAATTTGTCACACCTCAAAACATTGTTGGATTTTTCTTATATTTTGTTTAAGGCATATAGTTTTTGTACCATCAGTCCTGTCCAAACTTTTTCTGGTCCATAACTTTGTGATTTATGAATATATTTCAAAATAATTTTGTATACATGTGTAGGTCATTGGGGCAATGTGTGAAGTGCAATATCTAGGTCTGAAACTCTAGCTCTACTTCAAGGGAATTTTTTATAAAAATGCACCGATATTTGTGACAGATCAACAATTTTGTCCTCGATGGAATTTAAAATTATTACACATAAATGTATTGGACATAATAATGACGTGCAGAGTGTAAGAATTGGGCCCCTACCTCAAAGTCACACTTTATGATCAAGTCATATGAAATTTTATAAAAGTACACTGATGTTCATGTTCAGTCAACAATTCTGTCATGAATGGATTGATTTAAGAATTATTATGCATAAATGTGTTAGACATAATGACTACTGTCAGAAGGCAAAAATCAGATCCCTACCTCAAAAGTTAAGAATTTTTTCCGTCAAAGGGATTTCAGACGCAAAACCAATGGTACCAGCTAGATCATAGAGAATAGCATATAGTTAAATTAACATATGAAATTGTTCCTGCCTTTGCCATATGCACATGAATTATGTGTCATAAATGACCACCATTAAAATGCCAGCTTTAAAGGTTGTATTTTGCAATCTGGGTTTCATTGTAAAAATATCAGCCTAAAAAACAAAAGCTGTCACACGAAAGTGACTAATGTCCCCAAAAAGGTTTCGCAAGTATTGCAGAAAAGAACAAGATTGCATTTGAGAAAAATGCTATGCCACCGCATGGTTAAAATTTCATAGCTGTACATCAAAGGACAAGAAAGTAGGTCACATCATCAAAATCTAGGTCAAAGTTCAATTTTACAACTAAAACTGTGCACATGGTCAAAATGTCAACTGTACATCAAAGGACAAGAAAGTAGGTCACTGTCCCCTTGGGCAAGGCATAATTTTGACCCAAGGGTTTAATAAAAATCTTGATACAGGTCCAACAAACAACATTTCAAGGCAAATATCTAAGCTATAGCTTTCTCCCATTCAGAAAACATTTGTTTTATTTTCTGTTTTTACTACGTGTACATAATGAGAATCACTGCCCCGGGCAGGGCCAATTTTTGACATTTGAACATTTTTGGTAGAGGACCTATAGATGATATTATATATCAAAGCTCTATGCCTTGAACCTTCAGACAAAATTTTTTTTTCTCACTATATGTATATAATGAAAATCAATGA
This sequence comes from Ruditapes philippinarum, assembly GCF_026571515.1. Lineage (NCBI taxonomy): Eukaryota > Metazoa > Mollusca > Bivalvia > Venerida > Veneridae > Ruditapes > Ruditapes philippinarum. The sequence goes on from NW_026853253.1 coordinate 123,319, forward strand.
CCCCAGGGCATGAAAATCAATGACCCCAGGGCGGAACCAATTTTGACCCCAGGGCTATAATTTGAACAATCTTGCTAGAGGTTCACTACACAATGTTTCATGCAAAATATCTTAACTCTATCCTTTGTAAATTTAGAGAAGATGATTTTTTAAGTTTTAACTATATACATATAAGATAAACCTATGGCTCCCAGAGGCGGGGCTAATTTTGACACAAGAGGCAAAATTTGAACAACTTTGGTAGAGTACCATTAGATGATATTATTTAACAAATATTAAAGCTCTAAGCCTTGTACCTTCAGACAATAAGATTTTTTTATTTTTTACTATATGTATATATTGAAATCAATGACCCCCAGGGTGGGGGCAATTTATACCCCAGGGCTATAATTTGAACAATCTTGCTAGAGTTTTACAACACAATGTTTCATGCAAAATATCTAACCTCTAGCATTTGTTAATTGCTAGAAGAATTTTTTTAAAGTTTTTACTATATACATTTAAGGAAAACCAATGACTCCTGGGGCGAGCCGATTTTGACCCCAGGGCTATAATTTGAACAATCTGGGTAGAGGTCTACCAGACAATGCCTTATGCAAAATATCTAAGCTCTAGGCCTTTTGGGTCTTTACAAGAAGGTGTTTTAAGTTTTTACTATATGTACATATAGCGAAAATCAATGACCCCCGGGCGGGGCCGATTTTGACCCAAGGGTTATAATTTGAACAATCTTGGTAAGGGTCTACCAGATGATGCCTTATACAAAATATCTAAGCTCTAGGCCTTTTGGGTTTTTACAAGAAGGTATTTTA